>NC_080789.1:44605670-44868170 GCF_028018385.1 Neofelis nebulosa | reverse complement strand
AAGTTAAAAATACAATAAAAAGAAAAAGCAGTAATGGCAAAACTGTTCTGTGTGTTTCCTAGGGTGAGGTGACAAAGCATTACAAGCCAGACGGCTTAGACAGGAGAAAGCTACTCTCTCACAGTGTTGAAAGCCAGGGGTATCAGCAAGTCACGCTCCCTTGAAAGGTTCCAGGAAATTCTCTGTGCCTCTCTCTCCGAGCTTCTGGTGGCTTTAGGCATTCCTTGGCCACAATCCTTGTGAAGGATTATCTTCTCCCTGTATCTTTTCACGTGGCATTTCCCCTGTGCATGCATGTCTGTGTCCAACTTTCTTGTTTTCATAAGGACATCAGTCATACCGAAGTAGGGGTCTACCCTACTCTAGCACTACATCATGTTAACCAATTTTATTTATAATGGCCCTATTTCTTTTATTTGTATATGTATATGTATACACATATTTTATTTATTTATTTATTTATTTATTTATTTATTTATTTATTTATTTATTTATTTATTTTCACCATGACCCAATTTCTAAATAAGGCCACATTCTGAGGCACTGGTGATTAAAGCTTGAACATGAGATTTTTTTTGGGGGGGTGGGTATAATTCAATCTCTAATATCCTGCAAGTAGAATTCAAGACAGGCATAATATTAAATGAGAACATAAGTTTGCATTCACAACTATAATCTGTAATGAACATGTGAGTGGTAGTTATGTGTCAAATAACATAACTGCAAAATAAATTTTTAAACATTTTGGCATACAAAGAAAAATTCAAAAGAAACATAAATTGGGAGATAATTTTAACAAATATCCCTCACACTATGACAAATATGATAATCAAAGTAAATAGAGAAATGTACTTAGATAATATAGAATAAAGTTAACTAATAGATTTATAATCAAATTACTTCACTACAAATGAAATAAACTTATTTTATTTTCAGGACCTACCAAACATTTTAAAAGCATGGATGATATAAGGAAAATAATATGTATATACTGTTAATATATTCTAGGCTCTGTTAAGTAGTATCTGTAGTATTCACATTACTTTACATAGAACAAGAAATCTATGAAAGTTTAAAAATTTTCTTTTACATTTATTCATTTTTGAGAGACAGAGTACAAGCAGGGGAGGGGCAGAGAGAGACGGAGACACAGAATCTGAAGCAGGCTCCAAGCTTTCAACACAGAGCCCAACACGGGGTTCGAACTCACAAACCGCCAGATCATGACCTGAGCCGAAGCCAGACGATTAACCAACTGAGCCACCCAGGCACCCCTAAGAAAGCTTAAAATTTAAAAACTGCCATCAGGATATTTAAAAAAAAAAAAAAAAGGTTGTAGGGCCAATCAAATATGTATTAACAGATTACTGCAAATTCACAAATGGACTTATATCTTAAAATTACACTACTTTATTATTCATTAAGAAACAAATTACTTGATCCATTTAACTGAAGAAGTAAATAAATATAACTACAAGAAATACATAATACAAATAAAAATAATTGACCAGAGAACAGACAATAAATAGAATAAGGGTATAAGGTAAAATGTAGTAATGTATGGAAATATGCTTTAAAAGACAAGAAACAGAGATAAAGTAAATTTGTGAGAAATGGTGACTATATTTAAATAATTATTTTAAAATTTCTGTATTTATTATCTTTCTAGTTGAGCTGATTCTGAGTAAATTCAAGTTATTTTAAACTTCTCATTATACTCCTTGTTTATTGAGTTGAAAAATTAAATTCAGTGAATTATCTGGAAAATAGAAATAATTGACAGACTCTATATCCAATGTAGAGAGACCAATAATCATGGGGAAAATTACTTCTACAGAAAACCATGGACCCAGAGAATTCCTTAGGTGAGTGTTTTCACACTTTCAAGCATGGTTATTATCCTATAATGTGTTTCAGAGGATGAAGAAAATATGAAAAGACATACAGAGATCCCTTTATTTAGCTATATTAATTTTTATACAAAGTTTAAAAATATAAAACCAAAAATATCCGTGACTAATGTCACTTAATGTAAATGTGGACATTACATTACATTAATGTAAATGTGGAGTTTTAAATAAACTACCAATAAATTGAAATCAGCATTACATTTAGTATGTATAAAACTGTCTTTTAATTTCTCTTTTAATTTTGCCTGTTTTAAATCCATGACCACTACTTCTGCTAACAGTACTTTGTTTCTGTCTTATGAAAAATCATCTTCCTTGTCATGTGGACTTTTTTTGAAGCTGTGAACCAGCACTCCCTACTGTTTTCTCACAAAAGTGAGAAAACTAAGAAATCTGGCTTATCAGACAATTTCATTCTTCCTGGTTACACATTTTCTTTATATATCAATAAATTCACCCACACGCACACACTTTTTTTGCAACCTCTTATTGTTGAGTCTGTTTCATGAAACCAAACCCAAAAATATAAAACCATTACAATCTACCTCAATCAAATAAGACTTAACCTAAGAATTTAATAATAGTTTATTCATTAGAAATCTATGATCAAATAAATAAGGCAAATGAGGGGCGCCTGGGTGGCGCAGTCGGTTAAGCGTCCGACTTCAGCCAGGTCACGATCTCGCGGTCCGTGAGTTCGAGCTCCGCGTCAGGCTCTGGGCTGATGGCTCAGAGCCTGGAGCCTGTTTCCGCTTCTGTGCCTCCCTCTCTCTCTGCCCCTCCCCCGTTCATGCTCTGTCTCTCTCTGTCCCAAAAATAAATAAAAAACGTTGAAAAAAAAAATTAAAAAAAAAAAAATAAGGCAAATGAGAAAATATCACCCCAAGAGATTCTGAATGTTATTTAATACTCTTTAAAAATATTTATAAACTTAAGGAAGGAGAAGTGCAGGAGTGTTTCCTTAAAACTGTATAAAATATGTATTTTAAATCAGAAGCCAACATGAAGCTTAATGATGATGCACAAAAAGTCATACTTATTAAAACTAGGAAGACAGCAAAGATGTCTGTAATTGCTATTATTATTTTATATGATTCTAGTTGTTCTGGTCAAAGCATTAATAAATGAAACATATAAGAGAGAAAACTCTTAAAAAGGAAAGTATAAAATTATGGTTTTCAAGTGACATAGTGATATGTCTAGGAGCCCTAGCAAATCAACTCAGAACTATTAGATTTAATAAGAAAGGTTATCAAAATCTAGATATATAATAAATATACTTGAAATGGTATCTCTAATCTTCTGCATTGGGGATAGGTGTCTGTAGGGGGCAATAATGGAAATATATGTGGATAAGTTTTAATATTCAAGTAATATGGTGTGAGAAACCATTACCCATGTTGAAGGGAGTCTACTGTACCACCATGTTATTCCTGAGAATCCTCCAGGAAAGGTGTATTTACATACCCCACAGAATTATACTTGTAAAGTATATATGCTTAACAACTCTGTCCTTTCTATGAATAGTTTTCCAGGCTGCTTCAGCTCTTCTCACTCTTTTATGCTTCAAATTATTCTATTAATTCCCCAAATCACTGCTAAAATAAGACTACCTTGTTTAACAAGTTTTATCAAATGCTTGTGGACAACATAAAGGAATTACAATCCATATAATGAAATCTGAAAACCAGATAATCAGATTTTATTTCTCATTTAGTCCACTGGTTAGAACCCTCCCCAGAGCTCTCTTTTCCTTGGGATTAGTCTGAACACTATTCTCTTTTTAAAAATCTGTCTTCCGAAGTGCCTGGGTAGCTCAGTCAGTTAAGCCTCCACTCTTGATTTTGGCTCAGGTCATGATCACACCATTTGTGAATTCAAGCCCTATGTTGGGCTCTGTGCTGACAGTGCAGAGCCTGCTTGAGATTCTCTCTGCCCCTCACCTGCTTGTGCTCTCTCTCTCCCTCAAAATAAATAAGTAAAAATAAATAAACAAACAAACAAATAAATAAATAAAGATAAAAATCTGTTTCTCCCTAGGTTCATAGATCCTAAAAACTCAACTTCTTAGTAGGGTGTCCCTCTTTCCTCTCCCCCCTCCAACAATGAAATAAGAATGAAAGACAAAACTGTATAGCTAATTATCTTATGGAGATGCTCATGTCCCAAAGGAAGATCTAATTTATTGTTAAACTGAATGCTTAATACCTCAATGAGAAGCATTGGTCTTTGGACAGCATCCCATTTTCAGAACTTCCTTTATATTTGCATAAATATAATGGCTTGCTAGTATGGTCACTCTAAAGAATAAAGAAGAATATGCCTCAAAAACAAAAGCTAGCTTTTACCTTTAAAACCATGGGGAAAGAAAGTGCAGACAATTTGAAAACAGCATTTTTCCTTGGCTACTATCCAACATGTATGCAGACCTGTTGGGCTTAATCTCAGAATAGTACCCTTCCCAGTAAAATAAAATAAAAATTTTAAATGAAATAAATTAAGTGATATTGTACTCTGGCTATAACCAGAAATGTACAATGCATAAAGAAGTCAAATTACAGCTGCCCCCAAATAAATTGCCACCAAATAGCCATAGAAGGAAATGTGTAGAAACACGTGAATAAAATTACAAATCTTTACTGCAAAATGTAAAGAGAACTTGAATAATTTAAGATATGACTCACATTTCTATATATTCTTGCCAAAGTTAAGTTGGAAGATAATTTCAATAAAAAATCTCACTCATATTGACATGGGCAAAGACAATTAGCTGAAAGAATAACATTCTATAATTTATTGGATAAGATTTTGGATAATTTCAAATTTCAGGATATTGGAAAAAAGAGTAAGGTGCGAGAGCTAGTTGTATAAGATATGATCTAGATTCTAACAGTATAATAGTTAAAATTAGTCCTTCCATTGGCTCAAGAGTAGATAGGTGGTTAGCAAGACCACAGTAAAAACATAGAAATAAATACTGGATAGATAGAGAGAGAGAGATGGATGGATGGATAGAAGGATGGATGGATATATAGGTAGATAGATAGATAATAGATAGCTAGATGATAGATAGATAGATGATAAATAGATAATAGATAGCTAATATACATATATATGATAAAATTAATGGGGTAACAAAGCTCTTTCCATAAATAATTTTGAAACCAATATTTGACTATTCTTTTAAAAATAAACTTATTTTCAAGTCACATATAGGGGAGGAAAAATTTTTCCTTTACCATTCTAGGTTCTTTGGATTTATCTATTAATTACATTGATATAATACAGATTAACAGGAGAAAAACATATTTAATTATTAATATTCAGGATCCCCATTAGAATATGAGACCCATAGGCAATAATACAACGGAGGCCTATATTGAATTCTGGGTTAAGGAGAAGAAGGTAGTGGTCTAAGACTTGAGACTAAATGGATGATAGTTTATAGAAAGATAGGAAGAGCAAAATGTTTGGTAAGGAAATGTTTGCAGTGCTGTGCAGAGAATATATGGCACAGGAATTTGACCTCCAGACCCTTCCCCCAGCTTGCCAACCCAGTCCATATTCTTTGTAGTTATCTACAGGGGTGATAGTTCTCTTCCTGGACAAGACTCTCAATCTAAATTATTTGGGGCAGTGAAGGGAGAGATAAAAGCTCTTCCTGAGTCTTTTGTGCATCAGTTGACTTTAGTTCATGGTAATCCATATGCCAAAGTGACACATTTTGGGGAGGCTTATTCTGAACCCCTTCATTAATTTCAGGTAGATTGAAGGGTTGATAATAAAATAAAAAGCAAATTAAAAAAATAAGATGCTATTGAAAATTTATATTATAAAGACTGGCTTGACTACATAAACATTTCTGCAAATTTAAAAGAAAACCATATGAAGTAGCAAGAATATTATACACAAAACAAAGGAAAAACTGGGGCGCCTGGGTGGCTCAGTCAGTTGAGTCTGACTTTGGCTGCATTCGAGCCCCATGTCGGTCTCTGTGCTGTCAGGTTGGAGCCTGGAGCCTGCTTCAGATTCTGTGTCTCCTTCTCTCTCTGCCCCTCCCCCACTTGTGCTCTGTCTCTCTCAAAAATAAATAAATGTAAAAAAAAAAATTAAAAAACAAAGGAAATACTAAACAATAAATTAGGGAAGTATTTGTAATACAAATGATAAATCAGTGATATTATTAAAATATAAAGGCATCAAAAAAATGGTATTTTTACAAAAGTAAAACTCCAATAGAAATAATGGGCAAATTACACATACACACAAACATGAAGTAAATATGGATAGCAATTATTTGGAGGAAAAAAAATCAACTGCCCTTAAAAATCAAACACAGTTAAATACATAAAAAGCAAGTACAGTAAAGCCTTGGTTTGCAAGCAAAATTTATTTGGGAAACATGCTTGTAATCCAAAGCACTTGTATATCAAAGCAAATTTCAAGAACCATCAGCTCGGTTGTGATCATGTGATGTTTATCATCATGTACTACTCATTGCAAGACGTCACTCGTTTATCAGGTTAAAATGTATTAGAAATGTTTACTTGCCTTGTGGAATACTTGCAGAAAAAGTTACTTGCAATCCAAAGTTTTACTGTATTTTTCACCTATCAATGTCCTTAAAATACATATTTTGAAAAAGTAGCTAAGCTCTGACAAGTACAAAGTAATTAGTTGGCAATTCTCTTACAAAGGTGATGAGAATGTGAATAAATGAGACTTATTCACAAAATAATTATTCACAAAATAATAATTCGCAAAAATAATCTGGTAATTTCTATTAGAAGCCTTATACATGTTCATATTCTTTAACTCAACAGTTCCATTTCAGTGTTTAAAAAAATTCATCAGAATCTATTTAAAGAAATAATCATACATATAGATAAAAATTACATATAAGCACTGAAAGCATGTCTGTGTGCTAATAATAGTAAAAGGGTTAAATATAAAATAATGGTCCAGAAATAGTGAAATTAAATTAAGTTAAAAATGTTAAAAATATCTTATTATAGAAATTTAAATATCATTAAAATTATATATTGAAAAAATGCATAAATTATAATATCGAATTTGGAAAATTTAAATTCATTACAGAATTGTGGGTTTTATATTTTTATCATATGAAAAAAAAGGCTTTGGTTCCTCTCCTACCACACTGATTATGCCAACTCAGTCTCCTGTGCTGTCTGCCTTTCATTTCCTCAACCTCTAAATTGTGCTGTAAATCAAAGCTCTGTCTTAGGAATTCCTCCCTCCTTTATCTGTGCTCATTCCTTGGGACATCTTAAACTACTTTCAGGGCTTTCAAAACTGTCTATGTACTGAATATATGTGTAACCTTGACCTCTCCCCTGAAAATGAGGTAAATATACCTAAAACTATTCGACATTATCATCAGGATATTTCATAGGCGTCTCTAACTTAACATGTGCAGCAGCAAAATTCTATCATCCTCTCCATATCTATAAATGCCAATTCTATCCTTCTAGTAGTTCTAGACAAATACTATGGAGTTATTCTTGCCTTCACTCTATAGCTCACCAATACTACCATCCAATTGATTATCAAATGTTGTTGCTTCTATCTTCAAAATGTATCCAAAATTAACCATTTGCCACCACATCAACTACTATTATATCACAGATCTGAGTTGCAGTCAGCTCTCACCTGTGTTATTTCAATAGCCCCTAACTCATGTTCATTCTTTCCGTCTTGTACCTACAGCACTGGTGAGTGGCTACAATACGGTTATATATCTCTTCTGATCAAATAATCAAACGGCTTCCCATGCCACTTAGAATAAAAGCCAAGTTCCATATGATGGGCTACAAAATCCTGTAAGATTGGCCACCGTCCTCAGTTCTCTGATGTCATCTTTTACTACTTTCTTTCTTATACAAGCCTTCATTTCATTTCTTATGTACACTGAGGATACTCCTTCTGGAATAGCTTTCCCATGTATGTCTGCAGGCCATTTCTAGCAGGTCCATGATCTACCTTCTCTTTTTCCTGTTTCTCTCCATTTTCTTATCCACTTCTCACCATTTTGCAGACTATACATATATTTTTTTTGTTTCCTTGCTTACCGTTTGCCTCTCCCGGCTAGAATGTAAGCTCTATGAAGGCTGAACTACTTCGGCTCAGTACAATATCAGACTCAAATTTCTGCTCAATAATTATTGGTTGTATGCATGAATAAAAACTCACATCACATTAGTATATAATACAAGCCAAAAACATCAAAGTAAAATTCTACAAAGGAAAATTAAGTTTGAAAAGTAATAATAATTATAATATAGTTTATATCAAACTAGGTTACAGAATAAAATGTTAATAAAGTATGTCATAAATACATAAAGGCATTCAAAACATTCACACATGAATATTTATACTGCATGAGTTCCAAAAGTCTATATAATACCCACTCTTCCAGATAATCAGAAATATAACAGTGGCCACTATATTTCAAATCAACTTATAGTGACGATACCAAGCCTCATGAATATAAAGATTATTTCTAGTTCATCAAAAATAAATGCCTCCTCTAAAAGTATACATTTTTTATTCTTCCAAGTTTTTATTTAAATTCCAGTTTGACAGCATCACAAACTATTTAACTATTCTTATTTAAACATTTTATTGTACTTTAAGTATTTCCAATTCTTTTTGTCAAGCTAATTTCTAGATGTTGCTCCATATTCAGTATTCAGTATTCAGATTTTTCCAGATCTTTAAGTTGTGCTGCAGAATGCATCTTTATTCTAAATAAATTTTTGAAAATCAAATTATTTTAGACCTAACACTATCTTTTTTTTAAAGTACACTTATTTATTTTGAGAGGGAAGGAAACAGAGCATATGAGCAGGGGAGGGGCAGAGAGAGAGGGAGAGAGAAAGAATCCCAAGCAGGCTCTGTGTGCCAGCATACCACCCAATGTGGGGCTGAAACTCACAAACTGTGCATGACCTGAGCCAAAGTCAAGAGCCAGACACTTAACCGACTGAGCCACCCAGGTGCTCCTAGACCTAATACTTACCTTAAACCATTAGTTTATGATGGTAAAGTCCAAACATTAGAAACATAGTTAACATATTGATAAATAATTGACACACTGTGTTATACGAGATCCACATATGTAAACATAAGTCATATTAGAAGAAAGACCTTATGGTTAGTAGACTTTTGGTTTTACTGGATCCTATTTCTGGAAATCATCCATGACTCTGGGATCTTCTTGGGAATTCCACCAAAATCTCTCTCTCTCTCCCTCCCTCTCTCTCTCTCTCTCTCTCTCTCTCTCTGTTTCTCCCTCACTCTCTCTCTCTTTAAGTGCATTTAGAGGAAAGTAGGAGGGTCTTTTCTATTCCCTATATCTGTTTCCTGACACTTAACATGGATATCTTCATTCTGTTAGAATTTATGGTAGCTTAATGAATCTACACAATTATTATGTTATTTTCCTGAAAATAGACACACTTGGCTTACTTCAGATAAAAAGAATGCAAAGCAAATATATATTGGATTATAAAAAGTCAAAAATATGTTGCAAGACTTAATAAGAAATAATATTTATTATTATTCAGGATCTAATAGGAAATCTAGTAGTTGGATAATAATGCCTTATCAGATATATCATTTGCAAATATCTTCTCCCATTCAGTAGGTTACCTTTTCATTTTGTTGATGGCTTCCTTCACTGTGCAAAAGCTTTTTAATTTGGTGTAGTCCCAATAGTTTATTTTTGAGAAGACTAATCCAGAAAAATGTCCAAGAGATTACTGCCTATGTCTTCTTTTGGCAGTTTTATGGTTTCATGTCATATTTAGGGAACCCTTATGCACTGTTTGTGGGAATGTAGATTTTTGGTGCTACCACTATGGAACACAGTATGAAAGTGACTTTAAAACTTAGAAAATAGCAATGCCATATGATCCACTATCCCATTGCTGTATTTACCCAAAGAAAATGACAAAAAAAAAAAACAACTATAATTCAAAAGGATATATGTACCTGTATGTTTATTGCAACATTATTTGCAATAGCCAAGATATAGAAGCAATAGCCTAAGTTTCCATTAATAGATTAATGAATAAAGAAGATGTAGTACACACACACACACACACACACACACACACACACACACTCTGGAATATTATACAGCCATAAAAAAGAATGAAATTTTGCCATTCAAGACAACATGGGTGGAACTGGAGAGTATCACACTAATTGAAATAAGTCAGACAGGGAAAGGAAAATATCATATGATTTCATTTACATATGGAATCTGAAAAATAAACCAACAAACCAACAAAACAGAAACAGACTTATAAAGAACAAACTGGTGGTTGTCTGAGCAGAAGAGTGTAGGAGGATGTGTGAAATAGGTAAAAGGAATTAAGAGGTTCAAATCTCCAAATATAAAATAAAAATAGGGATAAAAAGGGAATATATATTCCATATATTCCATACAATATATGACCATATATGGAATATGGTCAATAATATTGTAATAATTTTGTATGGTGACAGATGGTAACTACACTTATAGTGAGCATTGCATAAAGTATAGAATTCTCAAATCACCATTGTACACCTGAAACCAATAAAATATTGTATGTCAACTATAATTCAATTAAAAAAAAGTGACAACACAGAAAAAATCATCTACTGGCTGGACAACAGTTCTGGTAATCCAGCAGTATTTCTGGCATTTGGCCTTGAAAAAATGGAATTTCAGTAGGTGTTACTGAGTTTGGAAAGACATTCTAAGTGTTTGGAAGTATTGAAATGTTATACTGAGTTCGGATCCTGAAGGGCTTTGTATCATTTGGTTTATTGGTATGTAACAATACATTATAGCACATATTAGTACATACTAGTATGTACTTAAGTACATACTTAAACAATAAGCCTTTATTATTACATTTAAGTCTTTGTCTCATCTAGTTGGTTCTCCTGATCAGGGTTAGACTTGGCTGACCTCAGCTGGGCTCACGTATGCATCTATGCTCATATTATGTGCTGGTTGGGCTGGCTGGTCCAGGATGGCCTCACTCAAATGTCTCCTGTAGGTCTGCTGTCAGCTGGGACAATGGAGTTTCTCATCCCAGGTGTTTCTCATCACCTGGTAGGCTTATTCATATGATGATGTCAGGGTATAGACGGAATAGGAGCATGCAAGGTATTTTGAAACCTGGATTTGGTGCTGGCAAACTGTCACTTCCAGAACATTCTATCTGACAAAGCAAATATCAACGTAAAGAAATAGTATTTATTTACATTTTGATGAAAGGAGCAGCAAAATCACATAGCAAAAGTGTGGAGCCAAAGAGGAGAAAGATTTGCTAACCATTTAGTAATCAATCTATCACAATGAATTTCAAATTAAGGTTTGTGGTATGAATGAGTAGTAGAAAGTTTTTCCATCCTTTGACATGCAGAGGGAGACAGGATCAGAGCTTTGAAATTAACATGGGACCAATGAAAAGTGGATTGAAAGTGGGGATAAACTGCAAGTGAAAAAAGCAGTAGTGATATTATTCAAATATGCATTAACACGATAATGAGGGATTAAATTTTTTTTTTAAAGGAATAGATAAATTGAGCTGGAAAGGTACAATTGACCAAAGCATGGAACTTCTAAATAACCCAAAGAATAAAACCATTTCTAAATTCTTGCATCTTGGTGTTGGGTAGACTTTTCAAACATGAAAGTCAAAAAGAAAGAATATAGTTCCAAATAAAATATAATGGGACTTAATTTGACC
Organism: Neofelis nebulosa; assembly: GCF_028018385.1. NCBI lineage: Eukaryota > Metazoa > Chordata > Mammalia > Carnivora > Felidae > Neofelis > Neofelis nebulosa. The sequence goes on along the minus strand of NC_080789.1, from coordinate 44,856,490 downwards.
ATGTGTCATTTGATTTTTTTTTCCTTCAGTGTGGGGGGAAGAGTTTAATTCCTGCTGGAAATCGCTATAGTCACTTAGTAACATAACACTAGAATTCCTTGACAAGGAATTTAGAAAGATTTACGGTCCTTCTACAAATTTACATTTACTCCCATTTCATTCCCTCTGTTTTTTTTTCTCTGCATGGGGAAATTCATACCTTCTTTTCATAAGCTTTTCAAAAATATTCTTCAGGATATGCTCTGGAAGACTTTCAAAATTAGATTATCCTCTGGAGGGAAATTAAATCTATGGATTCATAGATTGAAAAAAGAGCTAAAATAGCCTCAAAAATCTATAGATATTTTCTTCTTATAGGAGTCCTCCATTTCCTTCAATTTATCAATAGCTACTTCTAGAACAATACAACTTCTTATTTTTAAATCTGTACTCCTTCAGCAAGAACTCTATCTTATCTTTTTTTTTTATTATTGATATCACAGAACTAAGAGGACAGAAAGGTATACTTCCCTTGAATTAGCTCAAGTTCTTAACATAATTTATATAGTATTTCCTTAAAGAACTCTAAATTCAGTCTTAGAAAACAGTAATCATCAAGTATTGAGTTTTCTGTTACAAGGATATAATGGGTTGAAATATGAAAGCCCAAATTCATATCTTGTGGTCCTAACCCCTAATGCCTGAGAAAGTGACCTTATTTGGAAATAGAATTGTTGCAGATGTAATTAGTTAAGACAATGTCATTAGTATTGGCCCTAACCCAAGATAACTGTTGTTTTTTGTAAAAAGAAAATTTGGAGGGGCACCAGGGTGGCTCAGTTCGTTAAACTTCCAACTTCAGCTCAGGTCATGATCTTGTGGCTCATGGATTCGAGCCCCATATGGGGCTCTGTGCTGACAGCTTGGAGCCTGGAGCCTGCTTTGGATTCTGTGTCTCCCTCTCTCTCTGCCCCTCCCTTGATCTCTCTCTCTCTCTCTCTCTCTGAAAAACAAATAAATGTTGAGAAAAAAAATAAAGAAAACAAAAAGAAAATTTGGATACAGAGACATACACATAGTGAGAGCACCACGTGAAGGTAAAGGCAGAGGTCTATAAAGCAAGGAATGCCAAAGATTGCCAGAAAACCACCAGAACTTAGGAGACAAAATTGGAACACATTCTTCCCTATCACCTCAGAAGGGAGTCCCCTTAAGAATGCAATGTAGAAACACTGGCTAGTTTCCAGGCTGCCGCCCTGGAGAATTCAGACTCGAGACTGCAACATCAATTCATCAAAGTCTCCAACCTGCTGGTCTGCTCTACAGATTCCATATGTGCTAGCCATAACCATGTGAGCCAATTCTTTAAAAGAAGTTTCTCTCCTCTCAGAGAGATAGATAGATAGATAGATAGATCAGTAGATACATAGATAGATCGATTGATCGGAAGATAGATGGTGGATATAGGTAGGAAGGTAGGTAGGTAAAGAGGAAGATAGTTAAACCGGATACAGACATGTCTAGATAGATAACAATATCTCTCTATGTATATATCTATATCTCTCTACATATATCTATATCTGTATTTGAGAGATTTACTATTGGTTCTATGTCTCTGGAGAACCCCAAGTAATACAAAGGAATTACGCACTAGCTTAATGAGAAAGTTATAATTGCTCTCATTTTACATATGATAATACTGATATTTGATAATTTCAGTAACTTGCCCAAGGTCACACACTCATAGGTGACAAAAAAGATTCACACCCAAGTCTATGATTTCACTGCTCATTATTTTAGGCACAGTGATATTCAGTTACATCTTAATTCAAATTGTTTTCTATTTTTTATGTGACTTGAGAGAGGATATTTCCCTGTTACTCTTTCCGCATCTTCTGGAAAACTGTAATTGCACTTTTTAGAACACATACTTACAATTTCAGCAATGTAGATGTGGAGATGTGGTGACTCAAAAGACATTTCAGTCAAACTGCAAACATCATTAAAGTTAGTCCTACTGTGAACTCCTACCTGATCCCCATACAGACAAGGCAATGCTTCTTTAGAATGTAGGAATTAATCACAACCTTACTTCATCAATCTCAAGGTGAGTCTTCATAATCTTAGCCTGTGTCCTGTATCCTATATGGAAGTCTTTCTTTTATGTATCTAAAAATATACACATGCACTTTGAACAGCCTTTTCTAAACATTGAGTTACTTCTGCCATGTTGTGTTTTATAATAAATATATATATATTTGGTCATCTGTATGAACAAAATATATTTCTCACATATATCTGGTTTTCATCCACAGTTCCTGGCTCACATCTCCTAAATTTCTTGGAATTTCCTGATCAGTAAGATCAATTGGAGCATCTGTTGTTAAAACGGTCTCTTGTCCTTAGTTCCTGAAAAGACCCTCCAGAGCCTTAAATGTGAAACAGGTACGTTGTTAATCATAACAGGTCCCTTTCCCCTACAACTGGGTTTATGTTGACGAAGGTGACTTTTGGAAAGTACCTACAGATGGGGAGAGGGTGGTTTCTAGGGGAAACATCCCTGGGAATAGAGGGTTGGAACTTTTCAAAGTCCAACCTTCTGATTTCCAGGAAGGAGAGAGGGGTTAAATCTTAAATCAATCATGAATGGCCAGTGATTTAGTCAATCATGTTTATGTAATAAAGCTTCCAGAAAAAACCCACAAGAATGGTTTGGGGGAGCTTCCAGGTTGGGGAATCAGAACATTTCCATATGCCACTGGAGTGACAGTGAACTGACACAGTTCCGAATTTCCATGAGAACAGAAGTTCTTTTGTTTGGGACCCTGTCCTCTGGATAGAAAGAGAATCGTAGTAAAAATTTGGCAATGAGAACGTACATTTAGCAGGGGCAAAGCTGAATTTGAACAGCTCATATAAATTCAGCCACCCCTAGCTTTCAAACCAACTGACAACTTGCCCTGAATCAGTGCACTCTGGTAAGGCGATGGCAGGGACAACTGCAAAGTAACATGAAAGGGTCACCTTGACCTTCCATGGCCAATGTATGCAGAAATGCTTAAGAGGCAGGTGTTCTGAGGATGAAATCACAGAAATTATCACTGATAAGGTGACATTAGTGACATGAGAATGAGTCACACTAGAGCATTCACAAGTGACAGGCTGGTGCCAACAAAGCAAATTGCAAGAGACTTTAAAATAAATGTTCAAAATAGTCAAAATAAAAATGAAGAACTAAATCCATAACACAAAAAGAGGACACTTTGAAAATGGCTGTTTTGTAAACAATCACAACAAGCAGATATTAGAAACTGAATAAGAGTATTTAAAATAATGTACAATAAAAAATATTGATCCTGATGATAATTTTGAAGTTTCTCTCTAGTAATAACTGATAAAAAGAAAGTTTCATATTCTGAACATGTAATCGTGTGTGTGTGTGTGTGTGTGTGTGTGTGTCTGTCTTCTATGTGTAGGTGAAAAATATACTTTTACTGGCATAATGTAATTAAATAATGGTAATCACTTTGAAAACCATTAGTTGCCATCCCCCTTCCTAAAAATGAGAAAAACCATAATTCCAGATTCCAGAAACTATATTGGACATACATTCTGGCTACAAAATTTAGTTTTAAGCATCAAAAGAGACTCTAAAGAAAATAACATATTTTCATTTCCAGATTTTTATTCCTTGGATTAATCTTTCTAAAAAGAGATACTTTTTGAGGAAGCTTTTTGAGCCATCATTGACTATTTGGAAGTAGTGGTCATGTTGTTTTTATAAATGAAATATATGTTTTTCAACCTTAGGCCCATGAGATACATATCAAGGCCCAACCTAGCTATCCTCTTCCCTCCTATGGATCTTTGTAGCATGGAATTAATTCTGATAATCAGTTTGAAGTGATTCAAAGCAAGTTAGCCTACCAAATGTATATCTTACTTCTTGCGTACATTCTACTATCTAGAATAAAGCCTTAAGTTAGATTTTTTTCATATTAAATATATGTGATTTTTATTCATATTTATTGAACATTTAAATATGTTATTATACATGGATATAAAGAGAGGGAAATCACACTACCTCTCCTTAATAACTTCTAGTGAAATATATTCTTTTAGCATCTAAGAAGAGCATTTGATTACAAAAATGCAACAACTATTAAATGATTTTTCCCCTAGATTTATTTTCTACCTCATCTGGCTGATCATATTTCCTTCAGTGATTTTAATTAGTCTTTCCCAAGGCATGTGGCTATGGAACACTTCGTATAAAATAAAAGAAGTAACACCTATAGAATAGGTTAGTAGAAATGACTTAGACTGCATTGCTGATTTCTTCAAGGCTCTAAGGATCACTTCAAGGGAGAATTGCTGATTAACCATACCAGTAGTCCTCTAATGGAGTGACAGATTGGGTACCCGAGGGCTAAATCAGTGGATGAGAATATAATCACATGATTTTAAATTCTATATAGTACATTTTCTGATACTTAAAATGATCTTTGTTGCTTTGGCTTGAAGCTATTTAGATGTATGATGAAGGATATCTCTAAAGAAATAAAAATTAAAATTGGAATTGTTACCATGCCTTAGACTATCATTGCTATCTACATTTTCTTACTCCTTTCTATTTATATTCCCTCCTCCGCACAATGGTTTTACTTTAATTCTTAAATCTATAAATTTCTACCAAGAAGGCTTTCTAAACAAAAATGAATGGATTAGTCTCCATGCTTCATCTTGATTAATTCATTTTCTTAATGAGTGGAGTTTCACCATAATATGAAAAATCAGGAACATTTTCAGTTTTATCTCCAGCTTTTAAGTTTCATATTTTCAAATAAAATTTAAGAATGCTATTTCTTTAAGTACCAACCATTTTTTGAACATTTAGGTAGAATATAAACTTAATGCCCAATAGAACTTCTTAGGAGATTAATCTTTCTTTCTTCTTTTTAAAAATAGTTTATTGTATTCTATCCTTAAACAACTGAGGTTAAGTGCATGTAAGAAGTTTAGAACATGCTGGTGGAACAAGAATGGCAGCTGATGATTCCATTATTACTGAAATATAGAGTCACCAGATAAAAAGATAAAAAGATACCTTCTTTTGCAACTCAATTTTTGGGGGTTTTCTGTGCGGGAAATGAAAAAAAAGCATATGTATCCTATATCATATATCATATATAAATATATAACATATTTGTATATTATATTGTATTTATTTAAAAATATATACTATATAAGTAAAAATATTACATACAATGAGTGTTTTGGGAAATATATATATATAAACCTAACAATATAAAATACATTGTATTCTACAGGTGACCATGTTCTTAGTTATATTCTTGCTTACATGTTTTATATTTATCAAGTGTATTAAATATTTTGAAAGCAAAATTTCCTTCCTTTTAAGATATCCAGCACTTAAAGTTCAAGACTTAACTGAATATATTATTTTGTCATGCAAACTTTTGTGGAAAAGGTCAAAATTATTAATGTGTTTCTCAGTCTTTGTCTTCTCTTTGCTCCCTGGGATTCTGACCTAGTCTGGTTCTCCAGACTTGCATGGCAAAGATTGTGGAAAGACAAAAGAGTAGAAAGGATGAAGGCAATTCACTCAGAAAGTGGCCGGAGTAAAGGATGGACCACTTTCCATTCCAGCATAACAGAAGACATAGCAATCAGTTAGAAGGAGGGACTGGGAATAGATGGGAAAGTGAATTCAGGTGAGGTAGCAGGGTGAGAGCCTCTCAGCAACTTTTAAAGTATAGAAAAAGAAAGATATTTTTAATAAGAATTTCTCTGGACAATATACTTGGATGTCCTCTAATCTTATTGAGATGTGATTGCAACAACTGGCATTTATTCAGCTCTAAGTTTGGATCAGATAGCACTTGTTTTGATATAGCAACATATTTTAGTTCAAGTAGAGTGGTTATATTATCAGCACCACTCCCTACACACCTTCCCTAAGACCAGTAAATAGACCTTAAAAGGTACAGCAATATACATTAAGATGTTATATTAAAAATCACACTGTAATAACTCTTTGCACAAGAAGATGATAGTTCTATAAATTCTTTTATTATTTGGAATTATTTACTAATTTTTATAAGTAGTATTATTTATGTTTTGGCATTTTCTGGCTCTATTAAAATAATTCTTTGTTTTTAATGTTTATTTATTTTTGAGACAGAAAGAGACAGAGCACGAGCAGGGGAGGGGCAGAGACGGAGAGGGAGACACAGAATCCGAAGCAGGTTCCAGGCTCCGAGCTGTCAGCCCAGAGCCCGACGGTGGCTGGGGCTCGGGGTCATGAGATCATGACCTGAGCCAAAGTCAGACACCCAACCAACTGAGCCACCCAGGCGCCCCTCTATTAAAATAATTCTTAAGACAAGATTAGGACAGTATGCCCCAGGAGGGGATTAATAAGAGAGTATAGCAACATGTTGGATGTGGAGGTGGTTTTAAAGCAATACTGGGTGATTCTTAAATCCCCTCACCCTGCAAGCTGCACAGTCTGAGTATATTGGTTTTCTTCAGGTACGTTAGGGCAAAAAAGAACATGAAAATTGCCTTTATTATTTATTGAGTAACTGGAGGGAAAAAAAGCAAGGAGAAATCATTGGTATTTGTGTGGCAAGGACCACCAAACCAGGCATTTTAATTTTCCTGATTAAGACCACCAGAAAGCTCATTCCTGATGAAGTGAAACTTGCTTTTCGGGTCTAAGTAAACAGCTGCTTCAAATCATTAGTGACCAAAATGTCTGAGTCAGCTTTCATTTATTTAAGACTTCAGATTTAAAATGCCATTTCAAAAGTGACTGCATTTTTATTTAAATGATAATAAGGGCAGATTTTAATTACTGAAAAGAATCACTTTATATTATTATTGATGTCGTATGCATCGAAACCACCATTTTCATATTGCGAGAATAATATTGTGAGAATTGCGAGAATAATATTTAATATACTTTGCATTATAAAGTAAATCCTCTTGAACTTGGAGACATTTATTTGTTCGGCCTTTTTGGCAAAAGAAATCTAACATTCTGAGTTAGTCTGATGATTGTGTGGGGAGTATTGCCACTGAACATCGACCTGTTCGAACTACTTCTTCACAGCATTCAGGGTAATCATTGCTCGCATGGCATTGAGACAGATCCTAGTCCTGTAAACAGTGTTCAAAGCTGATGCCTTGCACTGGAAAGCGGTTCCTGCCACATAAATCATAGATACCATAAAAACTGCCTGACAGGAGAGGTGAAATTGATAGGCGATTTACCACTGAGAGAATGATTGACAGCAAGACAATGCAAAACATCTCTGACTGGGGGAAATGTGTCCTATAGGGGACTGCTTTTTCAAACCCCAAGAAATGGTTTCTACTAGAATAAACAAGAAAACACTCTTAGCTTAGATATCTCTCCTAACGTGACAAATTATAAGAAAAGGGGGAAAAAGTAGAACTCCATATACTGAGGGATAAAGGTGACTTGAATTTTGCTTCCTATGAGGTAGTGATTCTCAGACCTGTGCATACATCACAGTGATTAGTGGTGCTTATGAAACATGAAGATTCCACATCCTCACTGCAGACAGACCTAGAGAATTGTAAACTCAAGGGTGGAACCTCGGTCTCAGCATTTTTAAAAAGTTCCACAGATGACTGTGATAAACAGCCAGGTTTGAGAACTACAACTAAGGAATACTTTAAATCTTAAATATTTAGCTTGCATCCAACAAAAAGTCTGTGTTTATCATCTTCATTTCCTCAACACCATTGATTTTATACTAATATACATTCATACCATAATAACTTCTTTTTTGTATTATCATGGCACACGCTTTCTAATCTCTAGGACAGATGGAGCATTATCATTTCTCTTTTCTAGTAACTTCAAATATCACCTATTATCTAAAGACCGAGATTCAACCTCCTTTGATAAAATTTGGAACGTTTGACAATTTTTCCTCCATTCTTCCTTACTTATTTATTGTATGAGATCCTCAGCATTCCATGACCATGCACAGCAATTTCAAATAATGAGGTTGGAATGGCAAGAATATCCATTTCATTATTTTTGTCAATGATTGTATCCCAGAAATAAGAGGAATTTTCAATTATCTAGAAATTTAAAGTAGGAACACACACACACGCGCACACACACACACACACACACAGACATACATCAAAGAGTTAAGAATGAGCATTTGGGACAGTGTTTCAAAGTAGTTAGGATTAATAGAAAGGATAATAAAATTAGGAAGGGATAGCAGGTTGAAATGACTTTAAACAAACAGAGGGAATAGAGGCCAGATGAGCAAATTGTGCAAGCTCAATGGAAAAATGGAAGCAATTGAAAATATGGATGGATAAAAATACCAGAGAGAAACAGTATCAATTTTGTTATAAAATTTTTCTGTAGACACCTGGGTGGCTCAGTCGGTTAAGCACCTGACTTCAGCTCAGGTCACGATCTCAACGGTTCATGAGTTCAAGCCCCACATCAGACTCTCTGCACAGAGCCTGCTTCAAATCCTGTGCCCCTGCCCCTCTACCCCTCTCCTATTTGAGTATGCTTGCAAACATGCACTCTCTCTCTATCAAAAATAAATAAACATTTTTTAAAAAATGTTATGGAATTGTGCAAAATAGGCCTAAATTAGTGAGTTATTGCTGTGGTTGAAATGAAGATTATTGGCTTTGAAATGATATAGCATCTCTGAGATAAGAATGTAGAATTATTCATATAACATCTTAGGATGATAACAAGAGTTTGGGTAAAGGGTAAAACAGTGAACAAGGGACTAAAATGTTCTTAAAAGGGAATATGTGGAAGACTGGACAATGACTGTGACAAAATTGCAAGAGGAAGTATAAAATGATATAACGTGGACTTTAAATAAGGAGTAGTTTTTGAATGTGGTAGAATGATTTCCTGAAATGGAGAGAGACAATGAAGATAATTCCACCATTTTGTCTTGGCCTTAACATGGTATGTGTGGAAAAGGCAATTCCTTATAATTAATAAGTTTTAACATGTCAAAAACCACAAATTAATCATTTATTATATGATTAAAACTATGATATATTTTATAAGTAAAAGGGATTGGATAAACTGATAAATAAAATGAATATTTTACCTCTAAGATGAGCTTGTAATCTAGTTAGAGAGACAGATATTCACACACTATAATGTATGGACAAGAAGCTGAAATAAAATGAGTTGAAAATATTGATTATATCTTAAATATAAAACAATTTTGCACCAGGATTCCAAATCAAAAATCTGCTATGATGATGTAGAAAACCCATTTTTAAGTCCAGGTCAGTGATACAGGAGATGATTTGATTCCCAAAGCAGGAAGTTGGAAACAAAAGCTATAAATTTATAACTCATATCTGTTATTATTTAAATAAAAAATATTAAAGGCCTAAGTTGGCCCTGCGAGTACAGTTAGCATTTATCTTGATGGAAATGGAAACATCTTAAAGGACGAAAACAAGAAATCATAGAGCTAGAGAGGATGATTGGATTCTCACCTTGACTAATTTATTGTGTTAAAGAGAAGATAAAAAAAAATTTATAATTTTTACTTGTTTGGACTTATGAAGAGAAAAAAATAACTCAGAATGTATTTATTGAATTTATTTATAAAATAACCACTTACAACTTGTTTTAACACACATGTAACTATTTGCAAAACATCAACAAACAAAATTGTTGTAGGTGCTATTGGGTTAGTAAGTGTCAAAACTGTAATTAACGGGACCTTTGAAAGTGATTCACATCAGGCTTGGTTCACTTCTGTCATTAATTATTTCATTCAACATTTAAACAGCCATGTTATTATTAAAGTTTAGTGGTGGAAACCAATTACAAAATCACACAAACAAATGTAGAATAGTAATTGTGTCAAGCCAGTCCTGAAGAAGTCGTGCTTGAGCTGACATTCTTAAGGATGAGAAGTAACTAAAGAAAGAGAGAGACATGACAAGGTGTAAGTTCCTACGGTGTAAGGAATTACTAGCAAGTTCACAGAACTGGAAGACATCCACGATGACCGGGCCCAGAGAGAATGGGGAGTTTAGTGTGAAATAAGAATGAACACGAGGCAGGGCACAAGCTACATAGCAGCTTTTTGGCCATGTCCAAGATATTTTACTTCCTATTTGGACAAATAAGAAACTATTAATATCAGTTATCAATGAACTCAATGACTCTGCATGACAAACAAAAACACAAATCTCAGCAGCATCTAATGGAAAGATTATTTAGCTCATACAACTATGCTTTTGGTGGGGGTTGGGTATGTGAGGGGCAGTTAAAATTGTTTCTATGTCTCTTATTCTTGTTTTGGCCCTGGGTTTGCCTGGACAGGTTCTTTTACTGATAGCAGAGGCACTAGAAGGCAAGTGGAATATCACAAGTCTTCTGAAGACCTGGGCTTGGAACTGGATCACATTTACCTCTGGGTTCAATTGTTGGCCAAAGCAAGTCATATGGCTGGAGACAAAGCCAACGGGTAGGAAAATAGTCTCCACTCCTGTACTGGGGAAGGAGAATTAGTTAAAAATTCTGAATATTAATCTAATGTACCACACTATGAGAAAGGTTAGATATGCATATATGTGTGTACACTTGTGTGTAAAAGAAAGTGGGGAGAGGGGAAAGAGAGAAAAGTAACATGATAACATTATCTTTTAAACACTTTTTATTAAAAATGGAAAAATAAGTTTTATCTACTTACCTACCCAACTTCTATCTAGCTTTCTAGGTATCTATCAAAGAGCTTCCTATAGTACTCCTTGTGAGAAATAATGTTTCTTTGGACTTGGATGTGAGAAGTGACGAAAAATAAAAGTGAATAAATTTGGAGGATATTTAAGAGATACAACCAACAAGACAATGATGCCTTGATTATAGAGATAAAATCATAGGAATTTTGTGAAGATGGTGGTAAGTGTTGTGGGTTGACAAATTGAATATATGATGGTGCCATTCATTGGAAAGAAAACAGCAAAAGAAGGTCAGATTTAAAGCCCTGGGTCATGTTCAAAAGTTCTCCTTCAGAAATATATGACGGAAGGTGCTTTTGGCACATACAGAAAGAGATACTAATCAGAAAACTGGATTTTAAGATTTGAATCTTAGAAGGAAATCTCCGCTGGGGATAAAAAGTTTTGACTAGATGGACTCACCTAGGAAGAGCATTGAGAAATATTGATGAGCTAGATCTTCATGAAAAGCCCATGTAGAGGAAGGTTGGTCTACAGAGAAGTCAGAAGAAGCAGTTTAGAAGGTGAAAGGAAAGCCAAGGAATCGTTGTGTCATTGGAACCAAGTAAAGAGTGTGCTTCCAAAGAGAAGCAGGGAAACAAAGATCAAGGGCTGCTGTCGGGTCAAATAAAATGAAAACTTAAAGGTTTCCATTCAATATACTGATTTGCTGACATAAAGTAGGGTAAAGAAAAATGGGATTAGGCTTAAAATTGAGATATAGGGTGGTAGCTTTTATATAAAAGGTATTCTAGCTTTTATATTTTAATTAATTTTCTGTACAAATCACCAGTGCCCCCTCAAAAAACACAAAGAATAAAAAAAAGTCAAGCCAATCAACAAACAAAAAAACCCAGGGTTATGCATCTCATGTCAGTGGGATTTTTTCCATCTCTCCTCCCTAATTCCTTTTTATGTAAAAGTAAACACTCTACAAAATCTTGCTAGAGCTAAAAATAATATGTGTACAAAAAAAGTACAGATTGGTGTCTTAAGGGAATGTCACATTCCTCCAAGAGCAAGTACAGAAAATAGTAGCATGCCAACAGAAGCAACTGACAGTATGTTGAGGATCTGCTTTTGGACAGCAGCATAGAAGATGTCAGTCACGTGAGTGAAAAAAAAATCCCCCAATAAAACACAACAGGCATATGTGAAGTATTAGGCTGAAGTGTTAGATATGTAAAATCATACATTTTAAGTTCTTAGTACATATTGAGGGTGGTGAATGCTACCTTTAATTAAGAGGTCAACTTTCTGTTTTAAATGCCTTTACATTAGGGGCTCCTGGGTGGCTCAAGTCAGTTATGCATCCAACTCTTGATTTAGGCTCAGGTTGTGATCTCACAGTGCTGAGACCGAGCCCTGAGTCAGGCACTATGCTGGGCATGGAGCCTGCCTAAGACACTCTCTCTCTCTCTCTCTCTCTCTCTCTCTCTCTCTCTCTCTCTCTCCCTTTCTTTGCACCTCCTCTGTTCATGCTTATGTGCATTCTAAATAAATAAATAAATAAATAAATAAATAAATAAATAAATAAATAAAGCCTCTACATTATGTTTGGAACAAACTGCCCTAAAACTATTGTTTAAAATAAGAAATATGTTGACATTCAAATGAATGTGAAATCTTTGTTTTTGACTATAGAGAAGCTACTGTGATCCATTTGATATTAATGATATAAATGCTGACTATGAATACCAGAAATGTTCAGTAGGGTATGTTTTATGTTTTACATGATTTGGATTCACAATGAATGTTGAACAGAGAAATAGGGTGCTAGCCTTTTTCCCAGATTATCAAAGTTAACACTACTAGAAAACACGCTGATGCACACAAATCTTTACAATTCTATTAGAAACCAATATGTTGAAATGCTCAAAAATTTTGGTAATAGAACATATGGAGCAATTCAAAGAATTTAGTTGAAAAACCCCCACGGATATATTTTTACATCCATGATAATAGCAATAGATAGCAATAGATATTTGTACATTATAAAATATAGATTAGGTTCCTTAAAATGATATTTAATATATAAAAGAGCTACATTAAGTACTAAAAGACTTTTTTTCACACTATATCTCAAAAACCTATAAGTGACTAAATTAATGGGTAACAAATAAGTGGTGTTGAATAAATATATTCCATAAAATCATGTTCCAACAAAACAAGAGACTTCAGTGTTTCATTCTGTATTAATTCTGAACTGCCAGATGGCAGGTAGATAATATTTTAGTCAGAAGAACTGGTAAGTAATATGTTTAGAGGCTGAAGAACACTTTCCATTTAATATAGAGAGGCTATAGACTTCAGTTTAATTCTTTTGGGGGGGGGGGATTCAGGTTAATTCTTAATTTTTAAAAAAATTAAGTTTATTTATTTTTGAGAGAGAGAGAGAGAGACAGAGCACCAGCTTGGGAGGGGCAGAGAGAGACAGAGACACAGAATGTGAAGCAGGCTCCAGGTTCTGAGCTGTCAGCACAGAGTCCAACACAGGATTTAAACTCAGGAGCTGTGAGATCATGACCTGGGCGGAAGTTAGAAGCTTAATTTACTAAGTGACCCAAGCACCGCAAGGTTAATTCTTAATTTTGAATTTTAATCTCTTGAAATGCTTAAACTATGTAAATTTGCTTCAGATGGTTCTTAAAGAGCTTGATCCATTCAATATGATCTGTTGTGATTTTATTTTTTTTTAATTTTTTTAACGTTTTATTTTATTTTTGAGACAGAGAGAGACAGAGTATGAACAGGGGAGGGGCAGAGAGAGAGGAAGACACAGAATCCGAAATGGGCTCCAGGCTCTGAGCTGTCCGCACAGAGCCCGACGCGGGGCTCGAACCCATGGACCGTGAGATCATGGCCCGAGCCGAAGTCGGACACTCAACCGACTGAGCCACCCAGGCGCCCCGATCTGTTGTGATTTTAAAAGTTTGTTATTGTTTTATTTTCATTTATAGGATAGAAGTGAACTTGGTCACATAATTTTAATATAACAGATGGGTACAACTGTTAATTTGAACACTAAATGCTGCCTTTAAGGTAATCATGTTCCTTAGTTCAATCAATTCAAGAACCTGAACAAACATTTATAACAGTGTTCCATTTATGTCATCTTTGGTCATATTCTTCCATCCTTTCAACCTATATGTTGTGCATGTGCATCATGGAAATAAGTGCTAGCTTCAGATTCTTTATTCTTACAACATAAGAAGTGTTAAAAAAATCTGTCATGTAAAACACTAATTCTGATTACACTAGGAGCACCTAAAGTTATTGGTATGTTAATTGAATGTGGTTTGGGGAAAAGTGTCATCTGCCTTACAGCATTCATTTGCATATTAATAACAAAACTTTGTTCAGTAGAGACATTTTCTGACGAAAGCGCTAACATAAGAACTTGCTTAGAGATTATATGATCTCAAATTATGATCTGAAATAGTCATAATTTCTAAAGAAAAAGTCTTCTCAGACAAGCTATTTTCATAAAGGAGCAGAGAAACAGATTGAGACTACTGATACCACATCTATACCTACAAAAGAGTAAGAAAGCAGGGTTCTAAGGCATGTTACTGAACATTTCTGGTTCTTCTGAAAAGAAAAGGAAAAACAAAACAAAACAAAAAACGGAAAGGAAAGGAAAGGAAAGGAAAGGAAAGGAAAGGAAAGGAAAGGAAAGGAAAGGAAAGGAAAGGAAAGGAAAGGAAAGGAAAGGAAAGGAAAGGAAAGGAAAGGAAAGGAAAGGAAAGGAAAGGAAAGGAAAGGAAAGGAAAATTCTCCCTCAATGATTTTATAGAGCTTTATGGTGGGCAGGTAAGGTTTCCATGTGTTCTTGCAGGAAGGACTCTTGTGTGAGCTTTTCCCCAAGAGGTGGGCATAAGGTTGGGAATACTGGAACACACACTCACATGGCTAACAATGACTATGAGACTTTGAATTAGTGCCATCAAATACTCAGAAATATTTAAACTGCTACATATGTCTGGAATACTTCCCAACTGTATGTCTAGATCCTACCAACAGACCCTCCTGTAGATTCTATTTCAGAGAGTTCCACTTCTAATTTCCTTGGTCAACTTCGCTCCATTTAGATTTTTAAATAAATGTGTAAAATTATGTAGATTATACTGATAACTTCGGCAAAGGTTTTCAGAAAACTATGCTTTCTAAAAGATTTCCTTTTTTAAGAACCTTCATTATTTAATCCAGCTGCTTCAGACTGCTTTGCAATTATGTAGTTTCCTTTGGTTGAATACACACTCATCTTATCTCATGAAGATCATAATTTTGTATAACTACATTGTGGTTTTATAATTTGTATTACATAACATTCCTTGTGATTTTATATTCATTCATTTTTTTTACATTCACTATTTTATTCTTTTGGGAAAGGGGATAAACTTTGTACTCAATTTGCAATAGCTTACAATTGCAAATATATGGGTATTAGCATACACTATTAACTAGTACCCTGTGGGGTTTTATTAGGTATCATTATATATGTGGCTTAGATTTTTCTTTTCAAGTTAATTTCCTTCAAAATGGGCATAAGATATAGGAAGTTTGACTCCCCAATTTATAATTAGGTTTAAAAAAGATGATACTAATGACCCAACAATTACTCATGGCAATGTATTTGCATTTAAGCTTTCATTCTCTCTTACTTGTCATTGGCATAATTTTACCAGATAAGTCAAAAAGAAGAAATTAAACTGAAATCCTTAACTTGAACTTACTAAAGCACTGAACCAAGTAGGAAAAGGAATAGGTAATACATGAAGTTTCAAGTCATATTATATTACATTCAGAAAATTATACACATCTTCCTGCTGGACATCTCTAGATGAATGCCTTAGAGATACTTACATGCATAAAACTAAGTTTATTTTTTTCCTCCTTCCCCAGACCTGCATACCTTTTCATTTTCCCCTATCTTGTTGAATAGCACCATCAGGTATCTAGTTACTGATGTTAGAAAGCTGAGAATTGTTCTCATTCTTCTCTCTCATCTCACTGGGCATAAAGCTCTATCCACTTTGCTCCTTAACGCTTCTTGAATTCCTCCCCTACTCTCCATCCTTACTGCAACTGCTTTATTTCAGACCGCAATCACCTTCCTGCCTCCCCGCCTTTCACTAAAAGCCCCATGATGGGTTCCCATGCCTCTGATCTTATTTTTATCCAATCCAATTTCCTTGCTGTTGTAAGAGTGACCTTTACACTGCACAAATGTGACCGTGCCATTTTTCTGCTACAGATCCTTCAGTGGCTTCTTTAACTTTCAGGTTGAAGTCTTCAAAAGACTTATGGCATGAAGAATCTTTCATATCTTAACAACTTCTACCTCCCAAGCCTGATCTCTTGCCATCCCTTCTGTAGCTCTCTAATCAAGCCATACTTACCTTCCTGTCTTTATCACATCATTCCCTGTTTTCCTTCTGAGCCTAAGTACATGTTTTTCTTTCAGCCTAAACATGGCTTCTTTTTCTGCTTAGCTAAGCCTTATCCCTCCTAGTATGAAGGTTTTTTTTGACCCTTTCTTGCTACCCTTCTGGGATTCCATTCATTTTCTATGAATTGCCATAACATCTCAAATTTAGTTTAAGTTAGCACTAATTAACTCAAATTATGTGTGCCTTCCATTCATTCAATCTACATGTCCTAAACCCAGAGATTTGTCTTTCATATTGTCTCCTCTAATTGCTAGCACAGTACTTGGCACACAGTTCAAAAACCAAATGTATTTGTTGAATGAGTGATTAAATGAAATAAACCAGATTAATTTATGACTCATTTAATTTTTCTTGGTTTTGCTGATCAGAGATTTTTATAGCAATACAAACAAATTTATATGCAGCACAATTGATATGTCTGTCTGCCTCATTGACAAAGGACTCCTACTTGAAACCATTCTATAAAAATAGAACAATCATTTCTACATTATACTCCTTATCATTCACACTGTGCCCCAAGCTTAAAACCTCAGAAGTATCTTTGACGCTTTAACTGTTTAATTGTTCACACCTAACATCCAATACGTCCTTTTGATCCTATCACCCAAATATCTTTTTGGAGGCTTTACCTACCTCTTCTTTTAATTCCTACCCCCATTGTATTAGCTCCTGCTTATCATTTCTCATGGAAATTGGTCCCCCTAAACAGTTTGTCTTGGGTTTCGCCTCTGGGTAGACCAAAATATGCACTTATGCTCTGTAATGTCACTGTGGTTGTAATTATAAATTTGAAATTTACTAATATTATTCATACTTAAAATAATTCAATAGTTTCCTCTTTTACACTGAAACATAAAAAATTTTTAAATAAGGTATTACAGAGAAAATGCCATAAATATACCAAATCGACTTCATTTTTCTCTTGGGCACATGGCTAAATTTTATCTCTCAGATTCCATTACTGAGAGGCAACATTTCAACTCTTGTGGATCTTGTATCATAGCATGGGTAAACAATGTCATCACTGACATTCTCTGTAATGTCATCACATTTATTATCTGTAAGAGATAATGGTCCTTACTATGTATAAGGTTGAGGATTAAATAAAATGATTTGTGAATGTGTACTTGGTATATTTTATGCTCTTAATTAAGTTAATAGATGTGGTTATTATTATTACACTAATATGAATTGTTCTATGGAAATTCCTGACAAGGTATTAGATGATATGGACTCTAATGTTATTATAACTTCAAACAATTCTAAATCTTTAATCATGGTGGTCTCTCAACTATCTAACAAAATGTTGCTCATATGAATGTCTTCTATTTTTATTTGGGGTGAACAAGGAATGCAGATACACTAGTGACCATTTAAATCTTCAAATATCACCCTCTTTCCCCAAAATTTGTAAATAATTAAAAAAATGCAAATTGCTTTTTGGTTATGGACCAAGAGGTAGGAGGGGGTGTTAGTCCAAATAATGTACAAACTGACAACTGTTACTTGAAAGAATGAAATTTGCTCTGTATGCTGTTAAGTCTCCATTGTAGTTGGTAGTGACTTTAAAATCCCAGTTACGTTTGCTTTATTTTGTAACTGGTGATTTGATGTCCTCTCAAAAAGCTATAATCTAAGATTTAACTATATATGGAGAAAAAGGAAAAAAATGGATAATATTCTGTTTAAGTACATATAAGAAGATATTTTAAAACCACTTCAGACTCTGATATTTCTAATTTTATGAGTCAAGAGACTTAAACACTGTCACAAGTACATGATTTTCACTTACAGGTATATTATAGCATACTCAAAACTACAATTGAATTATGAATAATAGTTGTGATTTTAGAAGCTGAGAATAAAAATGAAATAGTATAATATTTACTTCTCCTTAGAGTATATTTAGTCTAGTTAAAGCATGCTGGTATAGATTTGAGCAGGTAATAATTGACTGTATTTTAAGGCTGGAGGCAAAGCCCAAGGTACTAACTCAAGCAGGTCATTAACACACTGGTAAAAATGCTCACAGGATATATTATGTCTATTTGTGCATTTTATACATTATATACATTACTGAAGATGCAAAAATTGCTAAATAATACAATTTGGTATAACTTGATAATTTATTAATATTATCTTATAAATTGACCATTTTTCTGTCTGTTATTCTTTCATACTTAATTTTCCTCTTGATATACACCTTATTTCTTTCAATAAAATGAATAACTACAGAGTTGTTTCTACAACTTTGTCTTTAGATGCTATAAAGTCTATCAGGCAAAAATATAATATTAGATCTCACAAAGTTTATAAATTTATGTCTTACTTACTAAATGCTTTTTGCTGATTGAATTACAAGTATTTGGCATTTAAAATTTTTTAATTTTTTTTTTATTTTTGAGAGACAGAAAGAGATGGAGCATGAGCAGGGGAGGGGCAGAGAGAGAGGGAGACTCAGAATTCGAAGCAAGCTCCAGGCTCAGAGCCTGACGTAGGGTTTGAACTCATGAGCTGAGAGATCATGACCTGAGACAAAGACATATGCTTAACTGAATGAGTCACCCAAGTATTTAGCATTTTGATAAGCAAGCCAATATATTAACTATTTTAAGAAATTAGAGTGCTATACTTCTTTTTATTGTTTTTCTTTTTTGATTTGTTTAGTTACATTTATTTATTTATTTATTTATTTATTTATTAAAATTTAAATTCAAGTTAGCTAACGTATAGTATAATAATGATTTCAGGAAGAGAATTTAGTGATTCATCACTAACATATAACACCCAGTACTCATCCCAACAAACATCCCCTTTAATGCCCCATCACCCATTCACACCATCCCCCCACCCAACACCCCACCAGCAACCATCAGTTTATTTCTTGTATTTAAGAGTCCCTTGTGATTAGTCTCCCTCTATTTTTTTGTATTATTTTTGCTTTCCTTCCCTTATGTCCATCTGTTTGTTTCTTAAATTCCACAAATGAGTTAAACCATATATTTGTCTTTCTCTGAGTAATTTCATTTATCATAATACCCTCTAGTTCCATCCATATACTTGTAAATGTTCTTTTTGACTCCCAACTAATACACACACACACACACACACACACACACACACACACACATCTTCTTTATCCATTCATTAGTCCATGGACATTTGGGCTCTTTCCATACTTTGGCTATTGTTGATAGTGCTGCTATAAACATTGGAGTGCATGTACCCTTTGAATCAGCATTTTTGTATCCTTAGAATAAATAACTAGTAGTGTAATTGTTTGCTCATAGGGTAGTTCTATTTTTAACTTTTTGAGGAACCACCATACTGTTTTCCAGAGTGGCTGCACCAGTTTGCATTCCCACCAGCAGTGCAAAAGTGTTCCTCTTTACCCATATCCCTGCCAAAATCTGCTGTTGCCTGAGTTGCTAATTTTAGCCATTCTGACAGGTTGAAGTGGTATCTCATTGTGGTTTTGATTGGTATTTCCCTGATGATGAATGATGTTGAGCATTTTTTTCATGTGTCTATTAGCCATCTGGATGCCTTCTTTGGAAAACTGTCTATTCATGTCTTTTACCCATTTCTCCACTGGATTATTTGTTTTTTGGGTGTTGAGTTTGATAAGTTTTTTATAGATTTTGGAGACTAACCCTTTATCTGATATGACATTTACAAAACTCTTACCCCATTACATCAGTTGTCTTTTAGTTTTGCTGATTATTTCCTTCACTCTGCAGAAGCTTTTTATCTTGATGAGGTCCCAATAGCTCATTTTTGCTTTTGTTTCCCTTACCTTTGGAGACGTGTTGAGTAAGAAGTCACTGTGGCCAATGTCAAAGAGGTTGTTGCCTGATTTCTCCTCGAGGATTTTGATGGCTTCCTGTCTTATGTTTAGGTCTTTCATCCATTTTCAGTTTATTTTTCTGTATGGTGCAAGAAAGTGGTCCAATTTTCTCAACACCGTTTGCTGAAGACTGTCTTTTTTCCATTTGGAGATTCTTTCCTGCTTTGTCTAAGATTAGTTGGCTATATGTTTGTGGGTTCATTTCTGGGTTTTCTATTCCGTTCCACTGACCTATGTGTCTGTTCCTATGCCAGTACCATACTGTCTTGATGATTACAGCTTTGTAATATAGCTTGAATTCTGAAATTGTGAGGCCTCCAGATTTGGTTTTCTTTTTCAGGATTGCTTTGACTATTCAAGTTCTTTTCTGGTTCCATACAAATTTTAGGATTGTTTATTCTAGTTCTGTGAAGAATGCTGGTGTTATTTTGATAGGGATTGCATTAAATATGTAGATTACTTTGGTTAGTATCGACATTTTAACAATATTTGTGGTTCTAATCCAAAAGCATGGAATATTTTTCCATCTTTTGTGCCTTATTCAATTTCCTTCATAAGCTTTCTATAGTTTTCAGTGTATAGATTTTTCATTTCTTTGGTAAGGTTTATTCTTAGGTATTTTATGGTTTTTGGTGCAATTTTAAATGGGATCAATTCCTTGATTTCTCTTTCTGCTGCTTTATTATTGGTGTATAGAAATGCAACTGATTTCTGTACATTGATTTTATACCCTGCAACGTTACTGAATTCATGTATTGGTTCAAGCAGTTTTTTGGTGGAATCTTTTAGGTTTTGCACATAGAGTATCATGTCATCTGCAAAGCGTGAAAGCTTGACTTCCTCCTTGTGGATTTGGGTACCTTTTATTTCTTTGTGTTGTCTGATTGCTGAGGCTAGGAAACCAACACTATGTTGAATAACAGTGGTGACTGTAGACATCCTTGTCATGTTCCTGACCTTTGTGGGGGAAAGCTTTCAGTTTTTCCCCATTGAGGATGATATAACTATGGGTCTTTCATATATAGCCTTTATGATTTTGAGGTACGATCTTTATATCTCTACTTTCTTGAAGGTTTTTATCAAGAATGGAGGCATTTTGTCAAATGCTTTTTCTGCATTGTTGAGAGGATCAGATGGTTCTTATCTTTTCTTTTATTAATGTGATGTATCACATTGATTGATTTGTGAATATTGAACCAGCCCTGCATCCCAGGAATAAATTCCACTTGATTGTGGTGAATAACTCTTTTAATGCATTGTTAGATCTGATTTGCTAGTAATTTGTTGAGAATTTTTGCATCCATGTTCACCAGGGAAATTGGTCTGTAGTTCTTTTTAGTGGGGTCTTTGTCTGGTTTTGGAATCAAGGTAATGCTGGCCTGTTAGAATGTGTTCGGAAGTTTTCCTTCCATTTCTGTTTTTTTGGAACAGCTTCAAAAGACTGGGTGTTGACTCTTCTTTAAATGCCTGGTAGAATTCCCCTGGAAGGTGATCCAGTCCTGGACTCCTGTTTGTTGGGAGATTTTTGATTACTGATTCAATTTCTTTTTTGCTTATGGGTCTGTCCAAATTTTCTGTTTCTTCCTGTTTCAGTTTGGTAGTTTATGTTTCCAGGAATTTGTCCATTTGTTCCGGATTGCCCAATTTGGCATATAAATTCTCATAATATTCTTTTATTATTGTTTGTATTTCTGTAATGTTGGTTGTTATCTCTCCTCTTTCATTCATGATTGTATTTATTTGGGATCTTTCCTTTTTCTTTTTGATCATTCTGGCTAGGGGGTTATCAATTTTGTTAATTCTTTCAAAGAACCAGTTCCTGGTTTCAGTGATCTGTTTTACTCTTTTTTGTTTTTGTTTTCTGATTTCTATATCATTGATTTCTGCTATAATCTTTATTATTTCCCTTCTTTGCTGGTTTTTGGGCTTTCTTTGCTGTTCCCTTTCCAGCTCTTTTAGGTGCAGTGTTAGGGTGTGTATTTGAGAATTTTCTTCCTTTTTTAGGAAGGCCTGGACTGCTATATACCTCCCTTTTATGACCACCTTTGCTGCATCCCAGAGGTTTTGGATTATTGTTTTTATTTTCATTGGCTTCCATGTATTTTTTAATTTTCTCTCTAATTTCTTGGTTATCCCATTTTTTTTTTTCTTGTGGTTGATTTCAAGTTTCATAGCATTGTGGTCTAAAAATATGCACTATATGATCTCCATATTTTTGTATTTGTTGAGGGCTGATTTGTGATCCAGTATGTGATCTATTCTGGAGAATGTGCCATGTGCCCTCAAGAAGAATATGTATTCTGCTGCTTTAGGATGAAATGTTCTGAATATATCTAAGTACATCAGGTCCAGTGTGTCATTCAAAGCTATTGTTTCTTTGTTGATTTTCTGTTTAGATGATCTGCCCATTGCTGTAAGTGGGGTTTTGAAGTCCTCTACTATTATGGCATTATTATTAATGAGTTTCTTTATGTTTGTGATTAATTGATTTTTATACTTGGGTGTTTCACGTTGGGGGCATAAATATTTACAATTGTCAGATCTTGGTGGATAGCCTTCTTAATTATGATACAGTGCCATTCTTCATCTCTTGTTCCAGTCTTTATTTTAAAATTTAATTTGTCTGATGTAAGTATGGCTACTCCAGCTTCCCTTTGATGACCATCAACATGATAAATGTTTTCCATCCTCTTACTTTCAACTGCAGGTGTCTTTAGGTCTAAAATGAATTTCTTGTAAGCAGCATATAGATGGGTCTTGTTTTCTTATCCATTCTGACATACTATGTCTTTTGATTGGAGCATTTAGGCCATTGACATTTAGAGTGAATACTGAAAGATATGAATTTAGTGCCATTATGTTGCCTGTAGAGTTGGTGTTTCTGGTAATGTTCTCTGGTCCTTTCTCACCTTTGTTGCTTTTAGTCTTTTTTGTTTTGTTTCATTTTTTCTCCAAAGAGTCCCCCTTAAAATTTCTTGCAAGACTGGTTTAGTGGTCACAAACTCCTTTAGTTTTTGTTTGTACGGGAAACTCTATTTCTCCTTCTAATTTGAATGACAGACTTGCTGGATGCAGAATTCTTGGCTGCATATTTTTACAATTCAGCACTTTGAATATATCCTGCCACTCCTTTCTGGCCTGCCAAGTTTCTGTGGACAGATCTGCTGCAAACCTGATCTGTCTTTCTTTATAGGTTAAGGACTTTTTTCCCTTTGCTGCTTTCATAATTCTTTCCTGGTCTGTGTATTCTGTGAGTTTGACTATGATATGCCTTGGTGATGGATGGTTTTTATTGACTGTAATAGGGGTTCTCTGTGCTTCTCAGATTTTGATATCTGTGTCCTTACCCATTTTGGAATGTTTTCAGCTGTAATTTGTTCACATAAACCTTCTGTCCTTTTTTCTCTCTCCATCTTCTGAGACTCCTATGATTCAGATGTTATTATAATAAGTCACTGAGTTCTCTAAGTCTTGTATCATGATCTTTTGGTTTGTATCCCTCCTTTTTGCTGCTTCATTATTTCCTCCAATTTTAACTTCTATATTGCTGATGCACTGTTTTTCTTCGTCCATCCTTGCCATTGTGGCATCCAGTTGAGATTGCATCTTGGTTATAGCATTTTAAATTTCATCCTGACTAGATTTTATTTATCTACACAGAAAGGGATTCTATGCTTTTTTCAAACCCAGCTAGTATTCTTATTATCATGATTATAAATTCTAGTTCAGGCATCTTTGCTTATATCTGTTGCTTAAGCCCCTGGCTATAATTTCTTCCTATTCTTTCTTTTGGGGTGAATTCCTTTGTTTTGTCATTTGGGGGAAGAAAAAAAATTAATAAAATAACATTTTTTTTTAATTAAAAACAAAACAAAAAATCAAGTAAATGAAACTAAATCCTAGATGTGTTTTGGTCTGCTTGTTGAAAGAAGTTATATAGAATAGAGGAAAAAAGGAAAGAAAAGAAAAAATAAGATAAGAAAAATTTTTAAATTAAAAAAATTATAAAATAAAATAGAATAAAATAAAGAAAATGCAATAGAATAAAAAATTAAAATAATAAAAAATAAAGTAAAAAATAAATACATAAAAATAAATTTTTCTATTTCTGTATTCAAGAAAGAAGAAAAGAAAGAAAAAAGAAAACATTTTAAGCAAAAACTGAAGCAAAGAAAATGAATAAATGAACCATCAAACAGAATGAAACCTGAATGAAGTTATATCCAGTTTCCCCTAGAACTCAAACTAGGAAGCATTCTATAGTCTGTATGCTAAGCAGGTGGAGGGACTTATGCTATTCTTCTAGGGGATGTGCTTGGAGGGCACAGTTGGGCAGGACTTGGTGTAACGACTCTGTTCTTGACTAGGTGTCACTGCTTAGCTTACTGGGGTGCATAGGAGAGGTTGAAATGGCTTCTCCCAGCTTTCTATTCTCTGGCACAGGAACTTCACACTTTCACCAACCTGTGATCAAGCACCCCTCCCTTGTCTCAGACCTCCATGCCACTCCTCAGATCTACCGTGACCATGTCCAAGCTGTTCACCTACCAGGAGGCACCTCCCTCCAGAGTTTTATCTCAGATGACATTGTGTTTCAAAACCCCACACTTCAGAGTTTCTTGTGGCTTGGACCCACACCAAATCTCTCGGGGAGGGTATTGTTGAGCAATGGCCTGTTGCCAGCTTGCTCCAGAAAGCATTCCTGCTATCATGCAGTGGCAGAGGTTCAGGAATTATGGCAAATCACAACACACAGCCAGCACCAGATTTCACTGCACTCTGGCATTTTTGTCCCAATTCCCGCAAATGTGGCTGCTTTCCAGGGTCCGCTGGGCCCTTTGTCTGTGGGGAGGCCATATAGCCTATACCAAATGCTCTCCGAGCCAGAGGAACCAATTCACCCACTGTGGGAAATGGACCCATTAGACCATGCTGCCTGCTTCTGGGGGATTCACCCTACCTCACCAGAGCACCACCAAGCACTGATCTCTGAACCTTCAGACTCTGTGCTCCACTGTTTATAGAATCCTGTAATTTCTTTCCATCAGTGGTTTTGGGGAACAGATTTCTCATTCAGTCCCCTGTGATTGTTTTCACTCTTTTTCTCTCCAGCTACTTTCGGGGGAGTGTTTTCTTGCATGATCCGGATGTGCCACACTCTCTCCCTTCCTCTTTCTCTGTCCTCTGTCTGCAAAAGCAGCTCCCTATCCTCAGCGACTTTTCTCTCCCCCAGTTCATCTCTCCATAGTGCATACCTGCTGACTTCTGTGGCTCAAGTTATGCAGATTGTTGTCTTAATCTTCGGATCAATTTCCTAGGTGTGCAAAATGGTTTGGTGCTGATCTAACTGCATTTCAGGGACAAGACAAGCTCAGGGTCTCCATGATGTTCTGCCATCTTAACTCTTCCTGAGAGCTATATTTCTTAAACATGAAAATCTTGCATGTAAAATTCAATTTATTAAATACTTTTAGAAAATAAATCTTCCTCCTGGCTACTCTCCTTTATACACTACTTACCAGGACCATTTTTCATCCTTTCTCATCTTTGCTGGAACTTATTAGAGATTTTTAACATCTTCCATCTCATTCTCCTGGCACTTATGACTGTTTCATCTGTTTATGAAACCAACCATTTCCTCATTTGAAATCTCTGCTATTCACTTATTCTTGCACACCTCTATTCCTTACTACATCTCAGCATCTTAAAGACTTCCTGCTTTCCTCAGGGGTGATAGCACTTAGTTTAATTTTTCTCTAAGAAGTCACAAATATAAATATTTCAGTATCCAGGCATCTAATGTAAATATTGTGGGTGTTAACTATCATCAAAGAGGAGTTGCAGAGCCTACGGCAAGAATATAGAGCACATTCCATCTAACCACCTTCAATTCAAAACTTATAAAACATTGTACTTTTCAAACTAAACAGGGATCCTACTGCTGGGTACCAGTTCGTAAACCCTAGGCATGGGATAAAGTACAGACTCCTTAGGATACCCTATACTGCCCTTAAATATCTAGCCCCAACCCTTAGACTCAGCCCATCTTCTCACCATTTTGTGATACACACAAGAATCCAGTTGCACCAAAATTTTCACATCTATCTCTTTCCATCTTTTCTATCAGACTTCGAATTTTCACAAACTCATCTCTTTGCCTGGTTTCTCTTTCCCGGCAATCTCTTCCATATCTCAGATTGCTTAGAAAACTTGAAGCTTATTAGGATAGTTATACTTAAGATTATATTAGTATAGTCATACTTAAAACATAGAATAACTTCGCAAAAAGGAATTACCTGAATTCATGAAAAGGCCATTTTATATAATTATAGACCCGATGGTCTATTTTGTGACTTTAAAAAATAAATCTCTTTTGATGGACTCCAAAACATATTAGGTTCTTGCCAATTTATGCTCAGTGATGAAAAAAAGATTCCGGTGTATTAATTTTTCTCCCTAATCCATTGCATTATATTTGACAATAGCACATTTGGGGAAACTAGCATAGAATTTGGAGGGCTATATACTAAATTCAACTTTGCCACAGATTTTGGGACTGTGGGTAAGTTATCATCTCCTCTGTAACATAGTGGCTTAGACTATATTATTTTAAATTTTCTTCCATATTCCAACAATTTTCCAATCATCTAAGAACTTTTACTAAAGCCTTAAAGTTGAGAACAATAAATACTAAATATCCTCATATTTGAAGCAATGATACTACACATGTCCATGTGTTATTTACCAAAAGATGTCAATGTATGTTAACTCAACTGGAATTTAAATTAAATTAAATTTTTAAAATGTTAAAAAAAAAAACTTCTCAATTTTGAAGCCATTGTTCAAGTTTTATCTCTCTTGAGAAGCATTCACTCAAATAAAGCAAGTGACCTGTAACCCAACGGCTGCACAACGATTAAAGAACTTATCTAGTTACTTATTTATCTCTGACATCCCCAATGTAAGACTGGCAGTTCTTAAGTATGTGAATGTCTACCTATAACCTTAGAATATTTTGTTCTCATTACTTTTCAGCTAGATATTGACACAAGTCTTTTGTATCAATTAGTTATTCCTTTGTGCTATAAGGTTTTGTTTGCCTCACATAATGAGACAAGAAAGGTCAACCACAGTGCCATCAGAGAACATTACTTCTATCTTGTCAATTAGCTTTCATTAGTTTATACATATTACCTCAAGGTTATAAGACAGCTGCTTCACTGCCAGTATCACAGCCATATTCTGGGCAGGAAGAACTAGAATGGCCAAAAGTAAAAGGGTATGTGCTGGCTGGGGTAGTTCTCTTTAGAGGATTGTTTTTCTTAAATAATCAAATAGTTACTCCCAATTATATATACTGGGACAAAATTACGTTACATGAACACTTAAAGCTGCCAGAGAGAGCTAGGAAATAGCAAATTTTTAGTTGGTTCCATTTGTATCCCGAATAAAATTGGGCTTTGGCAGTAAGGAAGGGAAGAATAACTGTTGGTTTCCTTATATGTCTTCTGATTGTCATTGTTCAACACTCCTTTGTGACCCTCATAGGACCTTTCCACATGATAATTTTGAAATAATGTAAATCAAAATGAGAGGGAAGTCATGGGGAAAAAAAGAAACTGCCAGGACAAATAAAAAGAAAAATGCAGAACAACAGTTTCACTTCTGGAGTTCATTTAGAGTCTACAGAGGCATACACTTATCTTTGGAAGAAATGGCACATGCAATAAGAACACCATATACTTAATGCACTTGTACATGTCATGACTGAGAAAGTCTCTGGAGTTCTAGTGGGGCTTAGTTCAGTTAGTTAACAATTCTTGTTAGTGCTGCTGCTCATCCACACTGGTTTGGACTGTTTCCCATTTTCTCATATGTGTCTTCTTTTCTTGGTGATATCTAGCTACTCTGCTACCAGCCAATAGGTAATAATGGATTAATATCATATCCAGTCTAAACAACATATTAACACATTAACACTTGCAAGCTAGGCTTTAACACAAGGATATGAGTAAATCTCTAACACAAGGATATGAGTAAATCTCAATCCCTGGACAGGTCCATGGCAGAAAAAAACTGTGTGGGTATGATTTTTAGCAACTTCAACTCTGAGATAAAGTAATATTCACATAGGTCAGCTTACTTTGTTCCCTGAGATATCTAACATGGATGACTTTATCTGAATTCTCTCTGTGCCATAGTCTCACATTTAGGTGTACTCTTAATCAGTGCTAAACTTATATCTGCTGTGTCCAACCATTTATACATCACAATTGAATAATCTCCATTACTTTCTTCTCTCATGCTCTTAGGTATAGAGCTCCTCGAAAACATACACAAGCAATTTTTTTTTACCTACTATGCATTCCATGGACCACCAACCACATGGATTAAAGGTTTCCTGTTGATGTACCCTTTTCTGGGAACTCTCTTCCTTGTTCAGATTGTTCCAGAGAACTCACATCACAAAGAAAACTGCCTTCTCTGAATATGCATGGACCAAGCCCTGAAAAGCCCTGACCTTGAGTTCTCTGCCACAGCATCTGCACCTGGATTATTGCAACACACTGATAACCAGTCTCCTGATGTCTAGGCTCTCAGTTTTAATTTGTTATCTCCAGGCTATTAGAGATTTTTTCTGAAACAAATATCTGAAACATATCATTCTCCTCTATATATGCTTAAATGATCTAAGTTGTTCAAAATATGTAAGCATGGTATCAAAAGGTGTCAAGTCTAGCCTATAAAATCTATAGAGACAATAAATAGATTAGTGGTTGCTTTGGGAGGGAGAGAGGATGGGGATTAACAGTAAATGTGCGTGAGGGATCGTATTGGGTGATAAAACATTCTAGAACTGACTTATGGTGATGCACAATTTAGTAAATTTGTTTTAAAAACATTGAATTGCTTTTTTTTTCACTTGAAATGGGTGAATTCTACGATATGTAAAATATGCCTCAATAAAATTTCTTTTCACATGTACTTTATGCCTTCCTTAATAAGATGACTTCTCAGTAGGAGCCATTTTCTGCTACTTTGAATTTGGACAATTCCTTGGAAAACAATATGGAAGTGGATTTCAATAAATTGATCAGTTTCTTTCAAATCCATAAGTTGGATTGGAAGGATGTGTGGATAAATAAAAGGGCAATATTAGTGAAGGCCACTTGAGATGAGGGCATAGTCACCTCTCACCATTCAAGTTCCCTTCCATCTTTCCATGCACAATTCCTTTCAGATTGTTCAAGTCTTCTTTACCAGGGAAATTTTCCCAAGACAAAATCTGTAAAAAAAAATGTAAGGAAAATATAAAAATAATGGCAGAGATACTTATGGGACGTAGTAACCGCCTCTATCTTCCCTAGCTTTAGGGTTAGAATTTGAAAAAGATAATAGCCCTGAGACAAAATGTGGGCTATGGCCTGCAGGCAGAATGTTTTCCTCAAATTCACCTGACCTCAATGTCCACAGTAAAGTCTCATCAAGAATCCAGGGCCCAAACTAGATATCACTAAAACGACTTCCTCCTTTTGTGAGAGGAGCTTGTCATTGAGATCATAACCTCAATGTAACCATTGAGGTTACATAAGCAGTGAGTTCTAGATTTAATATGTAAACACAGGTATTTGGACACCAAATGGTGTGTTCTTTTCAGGGAAAAAATAGATGCTAACAGTATCAGTACACATTGAGCTGTTGAGTATGAATTCTTCCAATCTGCTGTCCGTTCTTGCTGAACAAAAGATGTAGTCCTGGAGACAACCTTGTCTTCTTGATGGATGTATTCCATGGTCCTGATTTAGAATATGCCCTTGAAGTTCTTGGCTTTCAAAGCCTGCAGGTCATGAAGGTAAAGGTCAGAGATTTGCACCGTTGTGGGAGAAGGCATCCTGTTTCTCAATAATAATACCTTGGTTCCCAGTAATGATAAGTCAATGGATTTGCAGGGAATACAGGGTCCTTTCAGTGATGAGACACTGAAATAGGTACTTTCAGGGTAGAGTGAACCAATTGAGAGAGCTTTCTAGACAGAAGTTTCATAATCTTGTAACTTTCTTTCTCCAGTTGCAGGTCAGACAGAAAGGATAGGTACATTGGCCTGCTAGAAAGCCATGACTATTTTTCTCTATTCCTTTAGCTCATATAGAACTCTCAGAAGTCAATCTTGCATATCTACATGGTTCAAAATTATCTTTGTTTTAGAGCTTTGTGTCAGATCATCCATTGTCTTTTTATTAAGAAAAATAAAACATTTTGCTAAGTAATATCTACAATGGCGATGTGCAATGCTTTTACACTTGCTTTTCTTCCTTATCCTACCTGATTTTTTTCCTTCTAGCACTTCAGCACGTAAAAGCATGTTCCACAGCACTATACAAATGATAAATATCATTCCCATTCCTCTCGCTCCTCATTTCTTTGCTAAACCTCTGAAAGTGCAAGATACCATTTTACACTGGCACTCTGCGTATTACTGGCTCTGACACATCTTCCCTGTTTCTGAGAGAAACACAGGAAAATAACAGGGCATCTTCTGGGACCATTATGTGTCTGGGGGAAAAATATCCAGAGGTTGTCTGTAACCTCTAACAGTGCATTGTCCATAAGCATGGGGTGTTGAAAGAGCTATCTTTCTTGATTAGGAGGTACTTTCATTTGAATGGTCTCATATGTCCTCTTCTATACACAGGCAGCACTTACGCTCCATTACAACTGTGACTACTGGGTTGTAACAATAAATATGATTTTATTTTGTTGAACAATTCTCATCATTGCCAATATTGATTCTCTTTGATAGTATAGAATGGAACTATATGAGATATTTGGAAGAGGGTGATTAAATATATACACAACCATTTGACTCTATTATATTCACTTATAAAAAAAGAGAAAATGTAAGAAAAAAAGACAAAACATAAATGTGAGAAGATACAGGAAAGTGTAGGTAAAAACATGAGGATAAACACAGTATGAGGCATGCCCAATGTTGAAAAGTTTCAAAGAAGAATGGTTTAAGAGCAAACTGAGGGTCGATGGGGGACGGGAGAGGGGAAAATGAGTGATGGTCACTGAGGAAGGCACTTGTTGGGATGAGCACTGGGTACTGTATGGAAGCCAATTTAATAATTAATTATATTTTAAAAAAAGAATGGTTTGAATAATAGCTTTTATTTTATGACTTACACAGATGTTTACTATTTTACTTCTTAGAGATGTTATATTATGTTATGTTAAATTTAACTCTCTGGAATGTTGAGCAAAGTTATTTTTAACCTCAAAGGAAGAAACTTGGATTTATAAACTTAATTATTCAAATTTTTATTTTTATAAATGTATAAACTTTTCAATCACCTAATCTAATATTAAGAAACAATGGCTGATTTTATTTTTACAATTGCAAAAATACTATTAAAAAAGAGGCAGCATAATTTTGTGTTAACATGTTTTCTACCATACACTGGGAAGAAATATCATAGTGGGTAAAGGCCATTCCATTTGAGACAGTCAAGGTTTTGCTTAAGAAAGCATAAAACTTCTCAACCTTATTGCTTTCATAAGTATGATTCCATCATAAAATTGATTAGAAGATATGCTGTGAATAATTTGGAAAACCTATTTTTTTAATTTCTTTAGTCCTAGAGAACATTTGTCACAGGTGCATTTGCTGCCCATTTTCTATTGTTTTATTTTTATTTATCATTTTTATACATCCTTTTTGGAAGTGCCTTTGAGTTTCATGGTTAGATCACTCAGTGGAAGTTCACTGGATACATTCCAAAATCTAATTACTGGGCTTAATTGAAAAACATTTACATTTGTACTGGATGGCATTTTCTTATACCACAGATAATACTTCAGTTTTTCTCTTCCAAGTAAATCTCCTCCCCAACCAAGCACACACACCTACAACAAGTAGCTGAGCTGTGACTACCTCCTGCTTATAATTACCAGCAAAATAGAGAAAAATCACAGATTGTCTCTTTCCTGCAGTGTTGCTAAAGGAACACCTCAATCTTAGGGAAAAAAATATGTTTGGTGAAATTTGGAAATAATGAATTATCAAGATGCCATAAATAAAGTGAAAGTAAGTTTCTATTTTACTTCAAAATATGTAAGCACTTTTTGTGAGGTGTGTTTAGAGTGATAGTTTAAAAACATTTCCTATAAACAAATATGAAACACTGCCATTTGACATTTAATATAGCATATGGAATAATATATATTCCCTGAAAGAGAAGGTAGGAAAACAACCTTTCTGGGCATATATGTTTATGGTTGAAAATTTTATATCTTATATGAAAAAAGAAACATATAGAATATTACCTAAGAAGATGGCAGTGGAGAACACTATCAAAATCACAATCAAATAACTGCAAAATTTAAACACACAAGTCAATTAGAATGAAACCAACTTTGCTGAGGACTTGTTCTTATATGGATGCCACTGGCAGTCAATTTCAACACTATCTCTTTCAAGTTTCATAATAACATATTAGGATTGTTGCAACCAACATCTTATAACTGAAAAAAATGAAGCTCAGGAAGTTCAAAATCATGTCTACTTAAAAACTTAAGAGTCAGGGTCACATCTATAGTTCAAAGTCCATGTTCTTTTCACCACATTATGTCAAAACTGGTCCCTTTATTATCCACGCAATTCCTCCCAGCCAGTTGGAGGACATTGATCCATGTTACTGCATAGATATTGGCTGTATATTTGAAAAGGTTGGTTACAGGGGGACTTATAAATTATAAGATATGCATAAATCAAATGTTTAATTTAAAATAAATCCTGTTAATTTTCTAAGTCCAAGAACCTTTCTTTGAGTGCAGTTCCAAGAAAATTTTATGATTTCTTTTTTGCCTAAACCACATGAATAATACATTGTGTAAAATTTCAAATATTTGTTTCTTTAATATGGAATGAGAGAATTAAGAATACTTGAGAAGAAATTTAAGTGTATAATCTTTTGAGTTTTGTGATTTTCCCCCCTAATACATACTGACTTAACCACACCAAATTTGGCTGTCTAATTTTTCAGCAACTACTTTTCTTTGGAGTTTTCAAAACAATCAATTTAAATTTAACTGGACCATTAAAAGTAATTGCACTTATATATCACTGGTCTAATTTCACTGGTGCATTTAATATTTAACTTATAATAATAGGATAATTTTCATAAACAGATGTACAAAAAACAA
Organism: Neofelis nebulosa; assembly: GCF_028018385.1. Classification (NCBI taxonomy): domain Eukaryota; kingdom Metazoa; phylum Chordata; class Mammalia; order Carnivora; family Felidae; genus Neofelis; species Neofelis nebulosa. The sequence continues at coordinate 44,823,208 of NC_080789.1, read as the reverse complement.
ATGACTCGGTAAGCATGCAAATGGAATTGTTAGCAGAAAAAAATGCAGAGGTATATAAAAGTGCTAGCCATAAGCATTTAATTTACTATGATTATCAACTGATATACTTTACAGAGGGAATGATGTCAGTTTATCTGGTGAATCAGTTAACTACTAATTGAAATATATAGAATATAGTAATATAAAAAATGAGTTCATTAGCTTAATGCATTTTTAGGTATTCATTTTATTCTCTATATTAATTATTAATGCTAACAGGTATTTAACTAACATCATGGAGTTAATAAACACAATAGTTAAAGAAAGAAGATAATTAGTATATGTTGAGTACCTCCTATTTGTCAATCATTTTTTGGACATTATCTAATTTTACACTTATGCTCAGAGGAAATATCATTAGCTTTAGTTTGAGCAAATGGAGGCTCAGTAAGGAATGTCATAAAACTAGATAGTTCAGAATTAGAGTATATGCTACTTTTGCACTAACAGCATTAAAAATTCAACAGATGTTTATCTAATACTCACTTTGTTCTAAGTATTTCTCTAGGTGGGTTGACAGTAGTAAGAATGACTACAAAGGCTTTGCTTAATGGATGTTGCTTGTTAGAGTAAAATCAGAAATTAAACAAGTGAAAAAAAAAGATAATTTTAGGGGCACCTGGGTAGCTCAGGCAGATAGGTGTCTGACTTCGGCTCAGGCCATGAACTCAGTTCATGGGTTCGAGCCCCGTGTTGGGCTGTGTACTGACTGCTTGGAGCCTGGAGCCTGCTTGGGAGTCTGTGTCTCCCTTTCTCTCTGTTCCTCCCCCGCTCATGCTGGCTCTTTCTCTCTTTCTCTCAAAAATAAATAAAAGCTTAAAAAAATAAAGAAATATGATAATTTTAGATAGTAATGAGTGCAAAAGAAAAAATATACTGTGATGTAATAAGTTTTGAGTAGAAAAGGTGATATTTCATAAGGTAGATTCTTAGAATTTTAAAAAACTATTAAAATAATTAAAATAATGTTTATGGCATTGAAATCTTTATTTTGAAAATATTATTAGGGTTATTAATAACATTAACAAAAATTTCACTACTTAAATACATTTTTATATTACCCTCTCAGTTAATGAGTATAAAACAAGTGATTTCAAATTTCTTAATGTAATATAGTCAAATAAACAGTATTTTATTTTTTATTATTTATTAATTTTTAAAGCTTATTTATTTATAGAGAGACAAAGAGAGTACAATTAGGGGAAAGGCAGAGAGAGAGGGAGAGAATCCCAAGCAGGCTAAGAGCTGTCAGTGCAGAGCCCGACATGGGGCTCAAACCCACAAAACTGTGAGATCATGACCTGAGTGAAATCAAGTGTCAGAGGTTTAACAGAGAAAGCCATACAGGTGCCCCAAATAAACACTATTTCAATTTGTGCCAAAGTTGGAAGCTTTATTTTCTGTGATCTTGTGATTTATAGTAAGAAATATATATTTGGTCTTTGTTCTCATTTCTGGCAGAGCTCCTAAAACCCGTAGGCTAGAATACCTAAATAAGGAGAGATGTAAAGGTATCTTTTGTTATATTAATGAAGTGACTTTTGGACCCCACCTAAGGAGGTGAGGTTGCCATGGAACCAACCAAGTGATTAGAGAGTTTGAACTTTCTGTCCCACCCTGACCTCCCAGGAGGCAATTAGGGAATGGGGCTAGAGGTTGAATGAATCACCACTGGCCAAAGATTTAACCAGTCATGACTGTAGTGAAGGCTGCATTAAAAAAAAAAAAAAAAAAAAAAAAAAAAAAAAAAGGAGAGAGAGGGTTTGAAGTTTCTAGGTAGTGAAAACGTGGAGATGCAGGGGCATGGTGCCCTGGGAGAGGGCAAGGAAGCTCTGCACCTTCCCCACCTCCCATACCTTACCCTTTCCCCATACCTTGCCTTATATGTCTCTTCCATCTGGCTGCTTCTGAATCATGTGTTCATAATAAACTGTTAATTTCATGAGTCACAGAACTCAGCAAAATTAATTACACCCAAGGAGGGGCTGTGGGAATCTCTGATTTATAGCCAGTTGGTCAGAATAGAATAGATAGAATACCAATAGAATTGGTATCAGAATACCTAAAGATTTTTATATTGAAATTCGTGATTGATAATTTCACATTGAAATTATGATTCTGGTAATTAAGTATTTATAGAATGCTTTAGTGGATAACTAGGAAATTAAGGATTGAACAAATTACCACATTTTTTTACGGTACCATATGGAACTTAAAATATTTTGTCTAGTGTTAGGCAGTGTCTTCTATTTGTATTATAGGGCACTGGTTCTGAAAAACTTTCATTATCGTATTATTAAAAAATGCAATCAATCAAAAGGAACTCCTGTCACATGATACAAGGTGGATGAAATTTGAGGACATTAAATTAAGTGAAACAAATAAGACACTCATAAAAAAACAAATACAAATACTTTATGATTCTTCTTATATAAGGTGTCTAAAGAGATCATTTTTTTTTAAGAGAGAGTGCCAAATGGGGGAGGACCAGAGAGAGAGAGAGAGAGAGAGAGAGAGAGAGAGAGAGAGAGAGAGAATTTCAAGCAGGCTCCATGCTCAGTGTGGAGCCTGATGTGGGGCTTGATCCCATAACTGGATCCCACAATTCTGGGGTCATGACCTGAGCCAAAATCAAAAGTCAGATTCTCAACTGACTGAAGCCACCCAGGTGCTCCTAAAGGAGTCAGTTCTTAGAAATAGAAAATAAAATGGTGGTTACCGGGGCCTGAGAACAGGGAAAATGGTTAGTTTTATCTAATGGGTATAAACTTTCATATATGCAAGACAAAATGTTCTAGATCTCTGTTTCACAAAAATGGAAATATACTTAACACTACCAAACTGTACTCTTAAAATGGTTATGACGGCACATTTTAGGTTCTATTCAAAAAAAAATTGTTACATGTAAAAATTATTTATCACAATAATGAAATAGAAGCAAAAGAAAAAAGAGTAAAAATTATAACTATGCAAATAAATCCTGGATTTAATTCCATAATAACTGAAGAGAGGTGAGAAATTAACACTGGTAACAGAATATTTTTCTCTTGGCCAAATGTTTATGCAAGACCTACATGATAATCTATTTATTAGAGTTCAATTACATACATAACAAATTTGAAATGCATCTTGATTGTCATTATTAGAAATTAAGAATTAGTAACAGAGTTAAAAAAATTTTTGATATCTATTGTATGTATAACTACTGATATCAACAGTATATATAATCTCTGATCTATATACTGGTTAATTTATGCCAAAAGAGATATAGGAGAAGTCTATTGGGTAGGTCACAGAATCAGTAGGAAGGCTGGTGACCCGGTTCAGGAAGGAGGCTAAAGGGCAAGGCAGAGAGAAGAGAACAACACTGCTTGAACTCACAGCATAGAATAGAAATGCTTGTGGCTGCAGGTGCTGCTGTTGTTGCCATGGCCCTGATAAATCTGGCCTTTCATTTCCATACCACTGGAATTTTAGTTTTATTCTAGCTATAGTTCCAGGGGGAAAAAGCACTGATAAATTTGTCTGTCTCTAAGATTATTCTCTAAAATTTTTATGTTGACCCAGCACCCTCAGAAATCATCTTGAATTATATTTCATGGAATTTTAACAGGCTGCTAATGCATAATTATTTTAGAGAGATAAGACTTTCCCTTCTAAGTTATTATTATTATTATTGTTATCATTATCGAAGTATAGTTGACATACAATATTATATTGGTTTCCGGTGTACAAATAGTGATTTGCCATTTATATACATTATGAAATGCTCACCATGTCTAGTCACCATCTGTTACTATACAAAGTTATAAAATGTTATTAACTATATTCCCCTTGTTGTACTTTACTTCTCCCTGACTTACTTACTTTATAACATGAAGTTTATACTTTCGAGTCCCCTTTACCTATTTTCCCGGTCCCTCTACCCCCCTTCTAGGTTTTTATTATTAAAAAAATATGTTTCTCCAGATGGGTGCTGGAATCTGGAGTTACCAGCTAGGAACAAGGAATTGTGGACAATGAGAGACATTAGGAGAAACGGTTTCTCTTCTCAAGGAAACTCCATTAGCCGAGGTTGTCAGAATCTTCAAGCCAGCAGAATAATCTTTCAGCAGGAAGGATAAACTAATTTGGGTTTCAAAATACTTCAAGCTTCTTTAATCTCCTATATATTCCATTTTTAATAATCAGTATTCAATTCCCTCTCTACACATCTCTTATGTATCACATGAGAGATCTGATGAGCCTGGGAATAATTTTACTTTTGTAATTTGACAGTCTTCTGGAGCAAATGTTGGCTTCTTTTACAGAGACTCTTTGGGTCTTTTTAAAAGGAACCCAGAAAGAAAAAAAAGGAACTTAGAATGGGCTTCTGTTTCAATCTTTACCGTGAGTCAGATTTTAGGTTTCTGAGCTTGTCATTCTTATAAAGTGTGATAGAAATGATGGAAAATGATCATTTTAGTTTCTTCCTGCCATTGGTACTGGTTGATCCCCACCCAGATACCAAAGACTTCCCTCCTCCCCAGTGGGTACTCTATGTCAGGTGGCCATACAAATAGATTAAAGGGTTCATTTCCTTCTGTATGCTGCAGAATCACATATCTCTACCTTTAATGCTGATTGGGTGTTCACTATCTTCAGTCCCCAAAATTCCAGAGACAAAGTCCAGATTTCTCTATGTCCCCGGAGGTCTGTTTTTAGAAACCACTTCAATTTCTATACTAGTCATGGTTTGTAGTTACAAATAACAGAAACAAATTAAACATAAAAATACTTTTTTTGGGAAGGGTTTCAGGTTGACCATACGTAGAACAAGTAGGAAAGCTAGAGAACTAAACTTGAGCAACAGCCAAGGCAGGCGAGGCACAGTCAGTACGGTACCACAGGGACAATATGCATCCCATAGAGTTTTGAGCCAGCTGGATGTTGGCCATTGCCTCCGGAACTGCTGTCGCTGAAGGCTGTTGCTTGTATTCACTGTATTATCCGTTTCTTTGTGTATGCTTTGCAGATTTACTTCAAGTACGTACCCTTGCTAATTAGAAAAGATACCATTTAATCATGACTTACTATGTACTATATGTTAGATATTTGCTAGCTTTTTATATTCATAGCTCATCTAAATGACTGTCAGGGTTGACGCGTCCTTATTCTGAATAAGAGGAAGTTTGACCCAGAATTTAAGTAATTTTCATAAAAACCATGTAACTGATATTGGTGTAGCTGTCTTTGAACTTCAGTTCTGTCAGACTCCTAGATTCATGGTCTCTCATCTCACCTCCTCCACCACTGGCTATATTCCCTGGCTTATTTTTATTTTTGCTATTGGAAGTAAACTGGCTTTCATGATGTTTTTGTACTACAACCCAAGACAAATGCTTGTGTTTGCTTTGGCTTTAAGCCAGTCCTGGTTGGGTCTACTCCTGCCTATTTTGGATGATACTATGTTCTTCGTAGGGGCAAATGTTCAGAAACAAACTAGTTTAAAACATAAGCAACAGGCATCAAAAAGAATGTTATTAGGGAAATTATACAAGGCCCAACTAATTTCCTCCAACTGCCTGCTACAGTACTGGGAAAGGTAGTTGGGATTTATCTATTCTGCATTTTTTTTCCAATCAGGAAATACTTTGGAATATAAATACCTATAATTTTGGTTCCATGAGAAAAAAATATTCAATTGGTAGGATGAAGTTGAAGATTAAGACTTGAATATTTGTAAGGGAATGCTAGGACAACTTTCACGCAAAAGAAAACAAGCCCAGATCTTTAAGTGCCCATGTAGTGTAATCAAATACAGGTGGTGGTTAAGTCTACACTGGCCCACAGGCAAGGCAATGAACTCAGTTCAAAGTTTACGGACTTCATCTGTCCCAAAGGTTTACAATTTCATTTTGTGGAGGTGTAATTTAAGTGAGAGATGAAACAGAAAAACAGAAAAAAAGAAGAAAATAAATGGTAAAGATGGAAAGTTCAACTAATCTTGCTTTTACTTAAAAAAAAAAAGAATCTACCTTTTATTACATGCTCTTTGAATTATTAGCATTTTAGGGTACCTAAATATACCTGCTTTAGAAATTGATTCTCTCCTCTAATAAGATTTGGACCTTTTAAAAATATTATTAGATAAACACCATAGTAACTATGTAAGTAAGATCATGAACTATTTGTATTCATACAGACTAAGTTTGAGTATCACCTCTACCACTGACAAGCGGAGTGATCCTGACTGGTCCTTAAACCTAGTTTCTGTATTATGCCATTGGGTTTGTTAAAAGATGAAATGAGATAATGCTTGCAGAATACTTATATTGGTATACGACATACTGTTAGGGCTTCTCAATAAATGTTAACTGTCATCATCACCATCATTATATTAGAACGGTGGTTAAATTAACCATTTAAAGCCAATTGCCAACATCATTATTTAATGACTAATTACTAAAACAGTAGATAGAACCAAGATAAATTCTATCTGCATTCTTGTTAACAAAGAATTGAGGCATGAAACAAAAATCAAAGTGTTAATCATTACAGTGAGGAAAAAAAGTTTCATTATTAACAGTGTTAGCACTAATATATGTATCATAGGGCATCTATGATTTAGTTTTGCTTTTTTTTTACCTTGCTATAAATGAAATTGCATTCTGTGTATATTTCAATGACTTACAGTTTTATTCAAACCTGTGATTTTGAAATTCGTGCATGATGATATATGTAGCAGCAATTTGTCCATTTTTCATTTCTTTATGTATTCCACTGCATGAATACTCCACAATTCATTCACCCCTTCTTCTGTTGAATGGAAATTCACGTTGTTTCTAGGTTTCTTTTTGTTGTTGCAATTCTCTCTCGCTCTCCTTCTCTCTCTTTCTCTCACACACACACTTGAAAGAAAGAATATACACTTCCTAGATAATGCCATTTACCACCTCTCTCTTGCCTAATGGCCCACAATTTTCCACTCTATCTCCTACATCATTAATCTCCCCATGCCCACCCCAACTGATTATGCCCATCACCATACAAATATACTGTAATCTCTCCCATACTTAAAAGTGCCTTTTTAAAATTCACATCCTTTGATCCAGATACTGCTCCATTATTCTTGTTTCTTCTATACAAAAATTTCCAGAAAGTGTTATCTATGCTTACTGTTGTCTGGTTCCTCTCTGCCTTTATCTCTTCAACCCATTCTGGTCAGGCTTTTGCTCTCATTTCTCCAATGAACCTGCTTATGAATGTCACCATGACACTAATTCTCACATTTTATCCTGTTCCACTGGCAGAATTTGATCCAGTTGACCATTCCCTCATTCATAAAACACTGTCTTCATTATTCTTCCATGTCACACTTTCTTGGCTGCCTATTTTACTTTGCTATTTCTCAGTAACTGTTAATATCTTTCCAACTTCTACAAATTGAGGCATCCTAGGACTCAGTCCTTGTCCCTTTCTCTCTTTTATGTTTATTCTCTTTATGTCTTTATACAGGAGTATGGTTCTAATTGTCATTGATACACTAAGAATCTCCAACTGTACATCTTCAGTCTGGACTACCTCTCATTGACTTTAAGACTTATATATTTAAGTAACTTGATAACATTTCTCATTCAATGTCTAATAAGCATTAGAACGTAGTATGTCTAAATTCATTTTTTCTTCACATACCTGTCTCATCAGCCTCTTCCTCATTAAATAAGTGGTCACTCTATCCTTACAGCTTGAACCTTGATGCTACCCTTGATTTCTCTTTCAAGCTCATGTCCGTATCCACTTGTCAGTGAATCTCATTGGCCTACTTTTAAACGTACCAAAATATGAACACGTCTTACCACTTCTATCATTAGTGTCCTAGGTCAAGTCACTAGACTACTTAAGTCTCTGTTTGAGTGTCATATTCTCTGTGAGTCTTCTCTAACCACCTTATGTAAAAATTCAACAACTATGCACACATCCAAATATTCTCTTCCATGCTACATTTTTCTCTTTTGCATTTATCAATCACTAGCATATTACATTATTTGCTTATTCATTCTCTAAATTGTTTCTCTTTTTTGTAATATAGTTCCACATGGGCAGGAGTTTTGTTGTCTTTTTTTTTTTTTTTTTTTTTTTTTGGCTGGATATACAGGACCTAGTATATCACTGTCATATATTAATGCTAGAAATTTTAGTTGGAAGAATGAATAAATGAACAAATGAAATGTACAAGAATGTGGTCAGTCTCATAGTCATAACAGTACAAATTAAAATAATCATAACATCTTATCAGTTTTAAATTAAGACAAAAATGAACTCAGACTAATCATTGTAGAAGGAATAAAGCAATATGAACAAAAGTATTTCAAACATGTGGTTCCCACACTCAACAGTTCTATGTCTGGGAATTTATCTTGAATATAGGTATGTTCACTGCAGTGATGCACATATATACACAAACAAAATAAATGTATTTAAATAAACTAAATAATTGCTTAACTATTATATTATGCAATGTGTATTTTATTAGCCACAGGTTGATCTCTTTCTCTGTCTCTCAATAGTCCTTATTTTTTTGAGAACATTTTGAAGTTCACAGCAAAATTACATGGAAAGTGCAGAGAGTTTTAATATACTACCCCCTGTCCCACACGCCCCACTATCAACATCCTAAGTAGTACATTTATTATAATAGATGAATACACATTGACACATCATTATCATTATCACCCCAAGTCCATAGTTTATACTAGGGATCACTCTTGGAGTTGCATATTCTAGGTTGATCAATTTTTAGGGGAAAAGGCATGTCACAAAACAGTGTAAAGCATGCTATCCTTGTTCATTAAAAATACGATTTCTTAGAAAAAAGTCTTAATCTATGAAACAAATATTAACTTTGGTTATCTCAAGGCATTAATAATAAAGATGATACTTTTGGCTCTTTGTATTTTATACATTTGTTTGTATAATGGCATTTCATATTCTTCTAAACATGTGCTAACATTTGCTTCTAGATTTATCCTATCATTAGTAATTAATCCAATTATATGAGTGCCATTTAAAAAATAATAAATTTAGAAAACCTATAAAATTATTAAAACTGTCTCTAAATTCATGTAACTGAATTATTTAATACAGTTATTAATGTGTCCACTTTTGTGTCAACATTGTAGTGTGAATGTAACTTAAATCAGATGTTTACAATGAATTAAGATGAATTTTCAAGTTATTGTATCATCAAATGAAAATCTAAAGTCACTGATGATCTTAAACTGATCCAATGTCTAGAAAATAGGATTTAAACTGCAGTCCAAAAAGAAAATACATATAATATCTATTAATCCACTCTCCCTCTTGAATTCAGTGCTGTAAACATTTTTCTCAAGTCAGTGGAGAGGATAACGGCTTTTTGAAAGATAAACTCTCAGTGGAGAAATATTTAAGACACCACGTTACCTGGTTTGCCTCAAGTTATCAATCCCCATAAGTTGCAAGAAACTAATCAGAAAAGTCTAAAAAGCATTAGTTTGAAGCATGTGAAGTAATTTTTAAAATCTAAAAAAAATGTGAAGCCTCTAATATTTCTTGTTAATGTAGGCATTAATGAGACGGTGGAGAATACATGTTTGGATATAAAGAGAGAAAATAATTAATATAGAGTTTGCTTTTGTTTTTGTGATTTCAACATTTCTACATGAAACTTCCTTGAAAAGTGTGAATGGTCAGTTCTGTGGCCTGATTGCAAAAAAAATCAGATCATCATGTAATTTTATAAGTTTGTTTTTAGAGGATAAAGTGACGGTCTCATATAAATTCTCAGAGTGCTTCCTGTTAGCTTAGAGAAGATGGAATCGAATGTAAACTGCCCTTAAAAAAAAAAAAAAAGTTCAATACAGTTGTTGTTTTTTTTACTGCTTCTAAGGAATTACTAATCTATCTCAAAATCACTCATTTTATTCTACATTAATTATAGAAGATAAACATTTCCAAAATATCTCAGGCATTTGGTCAGTAGAATGAAATAAATAGTTGTAGAAGTGCCATTATTTTAGCAAATTGCAGACAGCTATGAGTTTAAAGACATGAGTTTTAAGAATAGTTCTGCAATCGAATAGCTGCTCCACTTGGTTAAGTCAGTTATTCAATATTTTCACCAGATTTCTCTGAAGGAAAATTACTGATTTAATATCATATTATTGAGATATTATATTCATCAGCGTTTCATTAAAAAACACAAATGTACACATGTGAGATTTCTAGATTAGATTTGTGCCTGCATGCCAGTCCTTTGTAAGCTTCCTTGATATTTTGGTTGGACACTTTGCTGAAAGACAATTTACTGTCATAATAATTGGGAGATTCTGATGGCTGCATTGAAAAATGAAAACCTTGAGAGATGAGTATTTATCTTGTGATATGTGTTTTTTCTGTAGTGAAGAATGAGTTAAAATTTGATATTAGCTAGCAAAGCAGCATCTAGAATAATTTAAAATATATCACCCCCAAGATACTCTTTGGGAGATCTAGTTGCTACACAATGAAAAGAAGTCAGTGGGTTACAATAAGATAGCTTTGTTTTGTCTGTATTTGGTACACTCTGTATTTTATGTTTTCTGTAAATATGCATAAACGCAATAATTTCAGAATTTTATTTTGTTTTGTTTTACAGACAGAAGACATGACATTTTTCCATGTACACTTAAAGGGAAAGAATAACTTATTTGTGTTATCTGTCAGTAAGAACCACACTTAAAATTTTAAGGGCAAAGTTACGTGTCGCTAATTGTGTGACTCCCTGCTACCTAATATAACTTCCCCAGTGGGATAAATAACTATTGAGCTAAGGAGAAGAAAAGCATAAACTTTACAGTACAATTGCATTGTTCAAAAGATGTCATAGTCATAAAAATATTTTAAAAATTAGTTGTTGAATAAGCATCCCATGTAATAACGCATAGAGTAGAGCATGTGTCTCTGTAAAGATATTGCAAAATACTTAATTATCCAGAATTATACACAGAAATGTGTTCGCTATTAAAAATATAACTCTAATAGAGCATGTAACTTATGCTGCCCTTGTTGGCGTATAGCTCAATCACACCATGCTGTGAATTTGCTGAGGTACAGGGCTCAGTTTTAACTATTTGTTTATATCTCAAGCAGTGGACACTATACTTGATACATAATTGAGCTACTATTGTGTTTCAGGCTCTTTTAGGTATTAAGAAGATGGAGGTAAGCATAAAAGACAAGACTAGTACCAGCTCACCCTTGTAGATTGCAATCTAGTCAAGGAAATATACAATTAAGCATTCAAACAAAGGTAACCTATGGTCATGACCAATGTTACCACAGTCAACTTTTTTTTTGTAATACAGGAATTTAACCTGATTATTAAGGTAAGTAAAACTTTTCTGTGGTAGTAATGATTGACATGATATCTGAAGGGTACTAGGGGAAAGAAGACATTTCAAGCAAAAGGGACAACTTGTTCCTTTCTTCTTGTGTCAGGAAGAGTTTGTATGGCACAAGAGATTTAAAGAAGTCATATTTGATTACAAAGTGGACACTAAAAAACGATCTAGACTTTAAGCATCCAACCGTTTCAATGTAAAGCAATTCCTAAAGGAATCTGAAAATTCAGTTACCAAAAATATTCTTCAAAGTTGTCCTCCTCTTCTTTTGGGAAATAGTCTAATATTTCTAACACAGTGGTTCTCAATATGTGATCCTCAGATCAGTAGCATTAGCATCACTTTGAGCTCTTTAGAAGTGCAAAATCTCAGGCACAATCTCAAATCCATGGAATCAAAAATTCTGGGGGGAGGGGCAAAGCAAGCGGATTTTCAACAACCCCCCGTATTGATGCATGTTAAAGTATGAGAATAATTAAGAATCACTGATCTAGGTTATTTTGACTGGAAATAGGTTGATGTATCTAGATATATACCCCCTATTATGAAGGATCATAAATTACAGAGGGTCATAAATTATTGATGGACAGAAACTGACTCCTGGCTGGGAAAAGTAAGGAAGAGTGTAAGGATAGATAATCTTGCATGGGATGAAATTAAAATTACTTTCCAGAGAAAAGTCAAACCTAGAGAGAAATGCAAAAGCAAAACAATATAATTCACATATTTTTCACAGAATTCAGGTATACAAACTCCTGGGGAATGTTTAAAAATACAAATGTCTAGACTTCACCAGCATTCTTCCCTCCAGGGTTTATTTTGTAAAAATTTCCAAGGTTGAGAAATTTAGCTTTAGTATGACTAATCCTGCAATACATATGCCTATCCACGTGATGGCAGCAGTGTACCAGAATCCAATGATACCCAGGGAGGAAGAAATTTGATTTTTTTTTTTTTTTCATTTAGATAACTCTGATGCTTATCTGATTTGGGATTACTGCTTATTCTTACATTTTGGTAATTGGCAATTGAGAAAAATTAGAAATTTCAGTACTTCATTTTCAGGATTATTTTTATTTCCCCAAAGCAGTTCTTATCGAAACAGCTATACTGTCAGTAACTGAACATCTCCAAAACAGTTATTACTGCAACAGCTATACCTATAGTAAAAGGACAATTTATGACTAAAATATAATAAACTAGTGATTAGAAACACCAATAAAACTATTTTTTCTTATTTTTTCCCCAATATACTACTATAGCCTTTTTTTGCCATTCTAGACTCTGTTAATACACTTTTAGGTATGGTATTATTGTCAGATTTGCAATAAAAATCATCTACAGTCTACATTTTGATCTGAATCCATTGATCTCTTTAATTTTAAAAGCAGAATGGAATTTTCTATAGTTGCTACCATCTTTTGAGTCAAATGCCTACAGGATATGGATGTGTGCTCCAGCAAAACAGTTTTTGGCACAAGCTTGTGGCATCTCACTCTATATATTACCTTATGGATAAATATATGTAGCAACAAATATGAAACCCATGGAGAGAGGGTCTGATGATCTTTGGGTAATGTAATTAAGCTACACAGCTTTTCCACAGGCTATGATTATTTAATTACTTTACATTGTTAGTGATTCCATTTGAAGGTGATTTTTTTCATCCTCTTATAGATACAAAATAATAATTGATGAAAAGAAATACATAATGTTCTGGTATGGAGAGGAAATGGTGGTTATGAAATTAGCTAGCCCTAAAATTTTCCCCCTTTGGTGACAAGCGAGTCACTGAAAACAAAGAAGTTCAAACTGCTACCTCTGTGTGCCAGAGAAGGCTTTGATCAATGTTTTACAATGTGTCATTATCAGGGAACACATTCTTCACAGTAGGTAATTAGCAGGTGATAATGAGAATCAAGACCAATATTTCACATAGGCCCCTAAAAGCTATACTTCCACAGGAAGAAAGAGCTGAGAAATTGAGTTACAAAAATGGTTTTCTGCATAGGAAATAGAAAAGTAAGTTCTTTTTTAAAATCAGAAAGCTGGACAAATGTTAGGAAATCAGAATCTGCGAGCAATTGATAACACTATTGATCATGAACTGTGGATTAGCTATTGCAAGTGGGTGTGTTGGTTGAGCTAATTTTTTTTTATGTTTATTTTTGAGACAGAGAGAAACAGAGCATCAGTGGGGGAGGGGCAGAGATAGAGGGAGACACAGAATCTGAAACAGGCTCCAGGCTCCAAGCTGTCAGCACAGAGCCCAACACTGGGCTTGAACCCATGAACCGTGAGTCATGACCTGAGCTGAAGTTGGACATTTAACCAACTGAGCCATCCAGGTGCCCCAGTTGAGTTAATTTTTAAAGTAACATGGACTCTTGTTACATACATATCACTGATCCTGAACAAATATTTTAGCTTATTCAAAATCAACAACAAAAGTTAAAAGTTACTGAAAACTGAGCACCAGCTGAATCTACTAGACAATATCTGATGTAATAAATGGCATGATTCGTGTTAAGATCTGCCACTTAGAATCTCTATCATCAGGTTACCAGACTGGATCACTAGAGTGGAATTGTTCAATTAAGATCACTCTTGGGATTAAAACAGGGAGGAAGTATAACATGGTGGTTAAATTCTAAAGCTCTGGAATCCAAAGTTTTGGGTTTTCATTGAGTCCCGTATTCTCAAACTGGGTGACTTTTGACAACTACTTTAAACTTTCTGAGCCTCTGTTGTTTCCCCTCTATCACTAATGGAGTGAATAAAAGTGAATCTTTCCTACAGAGATGTGAGAAAGACTGGCAAGCATAAAGGTAAAATCCTTAGTAGAATGCTTAGGAATGACAGCTCTATAAATCGTAGCCGTTATTTTATTATTATTATTATTATTATTATTATTATTATTATACTATTATTATTGGTACTATTTTACTATAAGCCTAATGTGTCTAGCACAGCTAACATTGACCTAGATACTGCCCACAAAGAGCTGGAATATCAAGCTGTTATCTACCACTAAAAAGAAATGGGATATCAAATTAGATAGCTTTCACCTGACTTGGAGAAGTGTTTTGAGGAAGTGGAATATGTGGCAGGTTTGTTTTGATAAAGCGTGGTGGGGGTAGGGAGAGACTGAGGAGCAGCTTCAGTGCATACAAGAACTGTTGCCTCAAGAAGGCAAGCTTAGATGAGTCCTGGGAATTAAGCAGAACATTATTACATGATAACATTGGACTGTCAGAAACAGAATGAATCAAAAGACGAATGCAATGTTTTCTTAAACACAGAGTGGAAAATTTAGGGAGCAAACCTGAAATTATGCAGGAAGAAAACTTTGGTAATTAAATTAATACTAATTGAGTGATAAGCATTGGTCAGGGACTGTGTCAGGAGGGGTGACAAAGTGGCACTTCTCCTAAGTAACACTGTTGGGTAGAACTTTGATGCATCCATTAAAGACAACAATCTTTATTCAACCTCTAGAACAATTTAAAAATGTGCAAATATACATCTAATTGGTATAAATAAGCACTAGATATAGATATAGATGATAAAGATACAGATTATATAGATGTATAGATTAGATAGACAGGTATAGATATAGATATATAGATATATAGAGATAGAGATAGAGATAGAGATAGAGATACATAGATATAGATAGATATCTGAGTTATGGTATAGTATTCATATATGGCATTTGTGCCTATTTTTTGCAGGATTACACAGACTATTTCATCACACAACTTGCCTTTTCTCACCAACATTTTATTTTTTTTTCTCACCAACATTTTAAAAGCCTATTAACGAAACTATTTCCTTCTAGACAACTCTTATTACCTTAGCTAAAATAGATTATGATATACCCAATGAATTTCCAGATAAGATAAAGCAAAGTGACCTTCCACAAGATTCTATAGTAAATCTGTGAAAGTTATAGCTCTATATCTCCCTTAATTGACTCACTATAATAATAATAAAAAAAGAAATAATTACCTTTTATAACCACTCTGAGATTGCTCACTATGACTCTAAAATTGTTATAGTAACTGGCGACTGAGAAAATGCCAAAGGCATTCACGGAAATCCAGAGTTCATCACAAGGTTCTGCCTTATTAGTCTTTGCTGTTGAGTAAAATGATGCTTAATGAGAGGGGAAACAGGGCAGGGGAGAAAGGTAGGAAGGCAGTGCTGTGTTTTGGATAACTATGGAAACAGTTGCTAAGAAGCATACACATCTGCAATTCTTTTCCAGGACCCACTCCCCAGCCCCTAACCCTTGCTCTGCTTCTGGGATTTTATATTGCCATTTATTGCTGCAATTGGTCAGTGAGCATTTTAGAGAGTACATAGGCTAATGATGGCTGATCTTACACTATCTTGGATTCTAAAGACCAGCGCATATCATTATGATGAGATAGAACTGCTAATGAGAGAAGTAGATGTTAATTTCTAGTGAGAAGACAGCTTTCCAAACTATTTCTATCGCTTAGCATATTCCTTTGACATGATATTAAACTTTTTGGAAAAAGAATGCTGAATGTCTTTACCCCTAGCCCATGTCACCTTTGTTGTCAGCTAGAGAATACAAAGTAAATTTATCTTTAAGAATAGTGGAAGGGGGTGGCTCAGTTGGTTAAGTGTCTGACTTTGCTCAGGTCATGATCTCGCAGTTTTTGAGTTCAAGCCCTGTGTCAGGTTCTGTGCTGACAGCTCGGAGCCTGGAGCCTGCTTCGGATTCTGTGTCTCCCTCTCTCTCTGCCCCTTCCCCAGTTGTGTTCTGTCTCTCCCTGTCTCTCAAAGATAAACATTAAAAAAATAGTGGAAATTTATCCCAACAAATTATTATGAATTGCACAATGTTCATAATGTGTTCATATGAGTGTTCGATGACACTCTTTGTGACAGGTTGCTTTTGTGTTTATTAATTTAAAAGTTGCCTTTGCAATGGGAAACACATACTCTGACAATTTTACAGGCCAATGAACAAATCTATATTATTAATTACCACTGTCAGAAAGTGTCTTGATATTTGATTACTGGCAATGGTTCTTGCTGAACAGATTCTTGGTAATAAGATCCTTGATTCTCTGAAAAGGTAGCCTGACGGATTAACCAACCTGTGATTTATCCAATCAAGGACACTCTCAGGAAGATTTGAGTGTTTCCCTCCCTTTCAATCATAATAATGAGACTTGCTAGCCCAAGATCAAGATAGACATTTTTCCTATAAACTCTTAAAAGAAGAATGAAGCCCTACTCACTAGTTCTTATTACATTGAGATATTTATCTAGAAATAAAAAATTGTGAGAAAAAAAATCTTGGTTTAATGAAACTCAACAAATGTCTACTAATTGCTAGTATTATTCTTTCTCAAGATAGGAGTGTTAGTTAAGAAATTATATTAGTTTTCTATGGCTGATGTAACCAAATTACCACAGATTGAGTGACTTACAACAACATGTCTAAAGAATGTCAATAAATATAAAATATATAAGTGATAAGAAAATGTAACATAGTTTCACTAGCAGTATTTTTCTTTCCTAATGTTACATAAATAATAGTGTTTTTCACTGATGGCATTTGAACTTTAATAAAACAGTTTATGCATTTTGTTTATCTAGTATCCTTACTTCTGGGTAACCTACCACCCCAACACCATGTTGGAAGGTCACTTACAGTACCCCATATTTACCACAAGGGTGAGTGGTGAACCAAGTAAGTCAATCAGAATGTTACCATCCCTTCGCTATTGGGGATGTCACTCATGTATCTCCCATTCTCAAAACAAAGGTGAGTAATGATCTAGGTCAGCCACTTAGAATATTTAAACCCTTGGTCATGATTTAGTTCTAGATGGACTGGAGAGTAAATTGGGATCAACCAGAGTCTTTCCTAAGATATAATACATTGGTCTTAGAAAAGTTTATTCTGCTGGAATCAGGAGCACCTTGAATAATTTTTACTGGAAACAATTAAGACTATCTTCTTTGAACATGTAGAGGCAGATAATGAGAACAAGATTTAAAGAAATGTATACAAAAGCACATATGAGAAATGGAAAAACATAAGCATTCACATGAGGTCCACTGAGGTCTTGGATCTGAAGAAATGATGATTATGATGGCCATAGCTAATTTCATGCTTAATTTTAAAATATAATTTAAAATCTTTTTATTGGATTAAAAAATATTTTAGTACTTTAATTGAGTTCATATTGAGTTATAACTAAATTTTGGTTGATTAATATCTTATAACATTGGCTTATCTTGTTCATAAATGCAATGTTTGAATTTCCTTATATTGTTTCCATTTGCTGTAATGCTTCATTAAGCTATAGTCTTGTCCTAACTTGGAAACACATAAATAGGTATTCATTCATATTAATATATAAAGTAAAAAATATCAGAAAAATCTCATACTTAAAAGGCAAAGAAAAAGCATCACAAAACCCAGAAATATAATTTAACTTTTTTTTTAAACACCCTAAAGTACTTCTATAATACATTTACTTTACATATGTTGGACAAGTATTTTTTGATCATCTATTCATATGATAAGAATTTTGCAATTATTTTAGAGGGAGGAACTATGAATTGGTGTTTCCTTAGCATGGTTGATTTTAATTTGTATTGTCGATAATTTAAACATGAAGTATATGTGAACCAATTTCTTCACTTACAGTTTTACAAGTTTAATAACTGAAAGAAATTTCCATAGACCAGCTTTTGGCTCCAAACATTGTTTGGCTCAAATCAATTGGCTCAAATTGGCTCAAATTTTGTTTCTCCTCCACTAAACCACAGATTTCCGGAACTGAGTGCCATGAGGGTAAGAGTTTTTCTGGAAGCCATTCTTACACCAGAATTGGTGGCAGTAACTTAACTATACAAGGAAATGGCTACAATTTATATGGGAAGCAGGATTAATTGCTGAGACACTGTCCTCAACCGAGTGAAAATATCTTTATTTTTACAAACTTAAAAAAAATATAAATCTAAGTGAACACATTGCTGAGGTCCCTCCTATGACCCTGAACTGAGACCATACAAGTGAGTCCTCAAATTCAATCTTCATGAGCTTCCTAGTAAATTTATGTACAGGTCTTACATAATAATTTTTAAGTATCTCATGTTTCCTTTTAAATGGTTATCTGAGTACAGCCATCTACATTAATTTTGTAAGAAGCCATCCTGCTCCTATATTGTCTATAATATTAATAGATACAGTAGAATCACATTCTTGGGATGATTCCCACTTGGTAATGGTACGTTCCTCCACCACACCTGTCTCTTCTCAGTGGTTGCTTTTGACCATCATCACATTTCTGTAACTGTGAACTTTCCTACAGATTGCTGGTCCACAGAGCAGACAGGAAGGGCAACTCAGCTGTGCTCTTGTGGCCCTTCATTTCAACATTTTCTCTTTTGTCTTCAGTCCATGAAGTTCCTATTATTTGGGTAATTATCACTGTATAATTATAATTATTCTTTTTCCTTCTTTCCCTCCCATGATGCACAGAGATAAATGGTGAACAACTCAAGTCATTTCCCCCTCCCCTGAGACAGTTTGGTGGGAAAGAGGAGCTTTATGTTAGCAGATTTTCCCAGCACTGGTCCAACACCCTGGGATGCCTACTGAAATGCTTAGTCTGCTTCTCTCCAAATTTGAGAGTTATATTGAACACTGGTAGTGCCCTACCTAGATCCTCTTGGATCCTTTTAACAGGTTCTATGCATGTATCTTCAGTCTCTTTGTGCTTTGTTCCCAATGGTTTTATAAAGGGTTACGATTTTATTCTACAGAACTCACAGAAACAATAGCTATCTCTTTGGAAAGACCAAGAGCTTCAACCCCTAGACTAAAGCACCCATTTTTTCTCTTGTGAAACCCCAAATAACAGAATATACTTTTTCAGACTTTCTCAATCTTACTCTATTTCTGAAAATGGATATTCTTGTCTCACACATATTCGTGTTTCCATGTTTCTTTGTCTTGTGACCAACATAAGTTCCTGAAATACATAAAATGTATGCTAATGGTCAGGGGCAGGAGCAATCACAGCCATTGAAATTTTTCTCCTTTCCTTTTTTCTATTTTCTGGTCCTCTTATTTTGGAGCCATTGATAGATCAGAAGATTATCCTTGAATATTCCAGAAAGATAAAACTGGCTGAGATTTCATTTATATTTCTTGAAGCAGCTTATAGCCAGTGATTGGTGCAGGAGTGTTGATGCTCAATTCCATATCCCAAAGATGGGCTGACTAAGGTACAATTTACACTTCAGTCTCCCCTGCTGAGGAGACTGTAGTGTCCCTCTCCTCAGCAGGGGAGACTGAATGCCAGATGATTGGAATTGGAATCATCTGGAATCACTCTCTTGCTTAGCTTCTATGTCTTACTTTCCCCACTCCTTTACTGGTTTCTCCAGAGATCACTTCCTTAATGAATTACTTTCATGTTAATCCCCATCTTATAATCTGTTTTTAGGGAACTTGAACTAAGACCGTAGTATTTTTGAAAATTTACTAGCATTCTGCCCTTAAGTAACAACAGAACTTACTATTTCTTTCCGTGCCTGCAGTTTTCCAGTGTTTGTCCTGGGGTTGCAGCTATTTCCTTGTTTGTCGTTATGTCCAATACACACACACACACACACACACACACACACACACACAGCAACCACTCCAAAGCCAGGACAGAAAAAGCAGGACATATGGGTGTGGATGATCTCTGGTTAGTTTCCTATTGTTGATTCAGTTTGGGACACACGGTCTTAGAATATTGGGTACTTAGGTACTTAAGAAATGTTAGCAATCAATAAATGTAATCTTGTTATATTATTAATTAAGAGAATGTAAACACACCTACAAAAGGAGAGCAGTCCCTACGGGGAGATTTTTCTCTTTATTTTCTTCTATCTTTATCTATCTACCATCTACCTACCTACCTACCTACCTACCTATCTATCTATATCGTTTGCCTACTGCTGACAAACAGATGGGTTATATGATGTACACCTCTCAAGTCACAAATAAAAGGACAAATTGGCCTGTGGCCATTTGATTTTTTTCCCATTCTTCTACACTGCTAATTGAAAAATCAACAGTATTGCCAATAGCTGACTTGGTTGAGTAGTTTAGCTAGCTGAAATTGGCACCTTTAGTCCACTATGCTGTTACCAGACAATAAAAAAGCCTAAATGCAATTAGGCCTATACCATGTTGTAGAGCTTCTCCTTATGACATATATATGCTTATCTTATTTAAAAACCCTTAGGTTTAGTACTTTTTTTAAGTTTATTTTATTTTGAGAGAGACAGAGACAGTGCAAGCAGGAGAGGGGCAGAAAGAGAGGGAAAGGGAGAATCCCAAGCAGTCTCTGCACTGTCAGCACAGAACCTGATTCAGGGCTTGAACCCACGAACCATGGGATTATGTCCTGAGCCAAAACCAAGAGTCAGAGGCTTCACCTGAGCCACCTAGGTGCTCAGGTTTAGTGCTTTTAAAGCGAGTGGTTGATAAGTGACAAGTGGAAAAGAAAGGTTGAAGTAACGGTATTAAAGAAAAACATCTGAAGTGCACTTTATTTTGTAGTGCCATCTAGTAAAATAATATTTATTTGAATATTTCCTATTCAGAGAAAAAGAAAATTGCTAGGAAAGTGGGAGAAGATACCACAAAAATGCTCATGATTTCTTCTTGGGAGGAACTTGAACTCCCGTTAAGTTGTTCCTGATCTTTTTTTCTCTTTTCTGATACCTATCTTCAGATACATCTTATTCTAATCAGCAGACATAAATTTGGATTGATATTCTCTCTTGTTGTTTCTAAACCACTTAATCTACATCTATTCTTAATAAATATAAAAATATTTCCCCATTTTTGGCACACACTCACATTGGCAAGAATGTGAAATAACAAAATTCACACATTTCTGGGAGCAGTGTGAAGTGGTACAATCAACAAAAAAACTGTTTGGCAGAATCTACAAAGTCAAACCTTATGACTCAGCAATTCTCTTCCTAGATATTTGCACAAAATAAATAAAAATATTGTTCACAAATAGTCTTTCACAACAACGCACATAGAAGTCTTACACATAATAGCTCAAAATTGGAAACAATTTGAGTGTCCATTAACAGGAGGATTTGAAGCACAAATAAAGGTGAAAACTAATGCTACAATATCCAACAAAGTTGATAGAACTCAAAACACATGATCAGTGAAAGAAAATTGATGGGAAAGCATACATGTTGAATGATTCCACTTATATGAAGTTCTAGAATAATTAACACTAATGGATGATGATAAGCAGGACACTTGCTACTTTGGGAGAGCTATTTACTGGACATAATCATTAGGAAACCTTCAGGGACTATAGAAAAGTCCTAGATCTTAAGCCAGATAGTGGTTACACCAATGTACAGTCAAATGCTCTTCCCCTGAGCTATACCATCTCTGGTTACACCAATGTATAAATTTGTCAAAAATCATAAAATTGTACACATAAGATATTAACTTTTGTGTATGTAAAATATACCTTAATTTTTAAAAAAGTAATGAAGATCTTTAAAAAAGAAGAAGAAGAAGAATTAAATAACTGTGCAAGTGCTGTGCTAGGCATTTTATATGTGTTAATAATCTCATCCTTATGACAGTCCAGTGAACTATATGTTCTGTCTATTATATAAAGATATCAATTATCAGGTACATTAATTTATTTGACCAATTTATATAAAGCAAATGGAAAAGTCAGTATTTAATCAGAACTTATTATTTTTAAAGCTATTGCTTTTTCCATTATAATCATGGACTAGGTAATTAAATCTTGCATTAAAATAAAATTGCAAATAGGTTAAAAAGAATACGGAAGAGTTTGTAAAAGACATAAGATTATGAATAAACACAAACACAAGATAAGCTAAAAACAACTATTGAGAAAATGGGAAATAAACAATTAACAAAAACTCTATTAAAAAAGGATTCACTGTTGTTTTTGAGAGATTGAAATATGAAAAAATAAAATGTACATCAAAGAAAATGTATTATAGCTGAAAATAAAAAACAAAACAAAACAAAACACCCAGAGAGAAAATACCAAAGAGGAAGGTGATTCAACACAGGAGTCTCCACACAGGCTGCAACTCACTTTTTGTGATTTTTGGTAAGTCATTTAACCTTTGCCTCATTTTCTCCCACATGTAAAAGTAGAAATTCTAATAATGACTTTCCTATAAGACTGTGGGGAGGATTAATTAGGTAATGTTCACAGGAGCTTTGAAGATTAAAAGCCTCAAATAAGTGCTAAGTATAAAATACAAAACCAAAGAGACACAATCAGAAAATACACAAGTCAGAAAGATGAAAGGAGAAAAATAAGTTTATAAAAGAGATGGAAGTTAAACTATGGAAAGGTATGAAAAGGGACACAGGATTTATGAGTTTGGAAAAATTTAACTCTAAATAAACCCATACATGAAATACAATATTTTTTAAATGATGCTGATATATATTAATTCATTAAGAATATGACATTCTCAAAATACAGATCAGTGTTTGTACTGCAACAGAAACTGTCAATATTTTTCTCTGCAAGATCACAAGATGTGCTATTTTCATCATCCCTATCACTTCAAAACTGTGTCCTTCATTCTTGTCAAATCTGCTGTTAGGTGTCACATGCCTATCCTGTGTAAAACCTTTGTTCCCAGTTTCTACTTATCCCTACATCTACTCTAAATGTGTGAGATTCACAAAGTCAGCCCAAAATAAGATGGATGGGACTCAGTGACCACAAAGGGCTTCAGTGAACTGTGAAACAGGGAAATGAGCCAGTTGCCAGAAAGAAAAGATTGGATGGAGTAAGAAACTCTAAAGCCAGTTGCTGTAGTGAACTTCACTCTATAATCTCCTAAAACTAAATGAGAATTTCAAGGAGAGGAAAATATTGTGACTTAATCAGATGGTAGTTCTGTAAAAAGTTTTGGGTTTGGCATGAAGAGTTTAGTTTACATATGAGTTTGGAATAGAACTAGAATATTTAACAATAGATACCACACGGACATTGACCAATTTGAACAGATGCTGGTAATATAAAAATGAATTGGTACATTCCCAGTGGATATTAATGCTGAGTAGGACCAGTGGTAAACGAAATAGTGAGGTTGGCTTAGTTTAATTTCAGGATCTCCAGCTTTTCTCCTTCAATGACATTTTCTTCTAATTTTCACATACCTGGTCCCTGACTAGTGTTCTTTCACCTGCAAGCTTCCTACTAACCTTTCAAGTTCACTCACTACATCATCCTCCTGATCTTGACTCTATGATCTACATTACCTTTTGGCATCTTATGTTATCAAAATTCCAATTTCTTCTTGTGTAAGACTATTTTAAGGAAGAATGTGATCTGATAACACAC
Source organism: Neofelis nebulosa (assembly GCF_028018385.1). Lineage (NCBI taxonomy): Eukaryota > Metazoa > Chordata > Mammalia > Carnivora > Felidae > Neofelis > Neofelis nebulosa. Next base: position 44,799,330 of record NC_080789.1, on the reverse strand, counting down.
TTTACACTAAGATATTATAAAGGTACATAGCCTAAAGGTAAGCCACTCCTTTCATGACCCATCACAAACTGTATTGAAATGGATTAAATGACTCTAAAGTACTTTAAGATAATTCAGAGGGATTCTTCTCTAAAAGCAAAATAGGCAAGGGGCACCTGGGTGGCTCTGACTTCAGCTCTTCTCATGATCTCATGGTTCCTGAGTTCAAGCCCCACACAGGGCTCGCTACTGTCAGTGCAGAGGCTGTTTGGAATCCTCTGTCCCCCTCCCTGTACCCGTCCCCTGCTTGTGCTCTCCCAAAAATAAATAAATATTCAAAAGCAAAATTGGAACTTCCGAAGCTAAAAATTTTAGCGGGTACTTTGGGGTAGATTAACCTAGAGACCTCAAAGCAAACAACTCATATATCTATATGCGTATTTCTCCTTAGGATGATCTGTAAAATAAATTTCATAAAGATAACACTTATTTGATACCAATGCTTAGCTCACCTTTTCATGAATCTTTCCCTTATTCCTACCTCTCTTCAAAAGTCACTCTATACTAATTTATATAGTTTTTTGTGTTATCTTCTGGACTATGAATGACAGTATCCTATCTAATTCATCTTTGTATACAATGGTAACAAATCTAGTATATCTGTCAGATTAGATAACTGATACTATATTACCAACACAGTACTAGGCCTTTAGTGTTTTTTGATGTTTGAATAATGCAATGAATAAAGGATGGGTAGGTGAAGGAAGTATGGTCATTATTCAAGAAACTATCCTTTGATGTTGTCAAAGACAAATTAGGATGTCAGATTATCTCCCAGATCACATCTCTGAACATGCTTCTTTCCAGCTTGAACAGCTTCTAAGACTCCCATTGCATGCTAAAACTCAAAGTTCCCAGATAGGAATTAAAAGCGTTTCAGGGTTTGGGTTCAAATACACTCTTCACCTTTATTGGCAATTATATACACTTAGGTGCCCAGGGAAGACATAATAGTCAAACAAGATTTTGATCATTTCCTCAACATGCCATTAAATTTCTCATCCTTCACTACATTTTGAATGCAGTTACCACACTCTCCTTCTCACACACCTGTCCAAATTTATAATGTTTAGTAGTGCTCTTGTGAAATATTTTTCTTCCCCTCTTAATGCACTTTTCACTTCTATTTCATGTTATTTGTGGTTTATTTCTACTGAGGGCAAGGATCATGTCATATCCATCCTTGTACACCCTATTTCATAGAGTGTAGTACCTGTGATGTGACCTCCTCTGAGGGATCACGGTGAACTCAGCTCAGTAATGCCCATCACCAGACTTCAAGAAACTAAGGAAACTGCCCCAAGTCCCATTTTGTATGAATGATTGCATTCAGAATTACTCTGAGATCAACAATCTCTTAAAGTTACTTCAAAGTCAATATAATATAAAACGAAGTAATATAAAACTGGCAAGCCTATAGTAAATTTGGAAGAGAAGTATATCATAAATTATTTTTTATGAGTGAGAAAATTATAGGCATCTTCGAATGCTCACCAAAATATCTGAAAGAAATATTTAAAAAACAGTTTGAAACAAGGTATAACTGTGCCAAGGGATTCTGTGTATGATTACGATGAACAGAAACAAACACTCAATTAATATATTTACCTAAACAGCTAGTTTCCTCCTGGAAGGAAAATGGCACTTAATTAATTTGGCTGAATAAGACTCCTAACTGAATTCTCAGCTATGCTGCTAATGGAGTCACCTCCAAGACCAACTAGAAATACAGAAGTTATTGAAGAAAAGAATTGGAAAGATTATGTAGTAGACCATCTAATTAAAGGCAATTATTCGATAAAGTCATTGTCCTGTTTTAAATGTATTATTAGAGATGCCTACCTAGAAGGGAACTGGCACACAAGCAATGGGATTAAATGTAATAATCTAGTTTAGGTTCTATTGGTTTGAAAAGAACCTGTTAACTCCTGTCTGTCTTTGGCCTCATCCCACGTTCTCCTGTTAGCAGGTGCAAAGTGGGTCACCCTTGAATCTTATCCTTTCCATCTTATATAAAATGAAGATATTGGGTTGATAAAAATGCATAAAAGGAAAGAAAAACTTCTAGCCATGGCCAGGAGCTATTGAAATCCTTTTTTCCCTCCTGAATATAACATTTTAGAAAGCTTCAGAAGAAATGTTTTCAATAGTGATAGCAAATGCCTTCCTTTGATGTTAGATCAGAGGTACCCGACTTTAGTGGTCAAAGTCATAGAGTATCTAGATAAAACTCAAAATATGAAGGGGCAAATACAAATACAAAATAAATACAAATACAAATAAATACAAAAGCAGGTAAATTTCATTGACTAATGTTACATTGGACTTGCAATTCAGGGCTTTTCTGCTAAAGGGACTTAGGTCACCTATGTCTTTAAATCATACTTCTGCTTGGATAGGGTTTAGAAAGTACTATAAATAATTATACAGTGACAGATTAACTTATGAATATCACCAGATATTTTCTTTTGACACTTTCTTATGCCTGTGCCAGATAAACAGATTTGTTTGGCATGCAGTAAGGAATTTATGACCTTTAAGGAAAGCCTGATCTGTAGCAGTATGAAAGCCAGAGGGTTAGTTGTATAGGGAGGCTTTAGAGCTATTGAAATATGCATCAACAAACAAAAAATAAAATACTTTACATATCTGGCAAATATCATCTGAGGCAACAAATCATAATGTGTTTATCTATTATGTTGCAAAGTGTCTCTGCTTTATATAAAGTCTTCCTTCACTGAAGTAACTGGAAAACTTAAGGTGCTTACAGAAACAAGGAAGAGAAAATAAAGACTTGGAGAGCATAAAACAGATCCAAAACTGAAGGAAAACACTTTCGAGAGAGATTTTTGTTTGTTTTAGGAGAAGAAAGGAAGTTAGTCACAACTTCAGTTATGGTTTATTCAGTACTTAGAAATTCTAACAATCTAAAGAGGAGATGTGACACACTGCTTACCTAAGGCTGCTCTCTCCCTACAGGGCTTACCTCTCAACAGTCAGCTCACCATAGTGGCAATCTGATCTAAATTTAGAGAGCGTTCTCATTTCCCTCACGCACAATCATGTTAGAGGTACAAGATAACAAGTGTGATTTAGCAAGTATTTCCTATGTGTGGTCATGGTTTGATTTTGAAATCATACATAACCCTCATCACTATGGAATCCAATACTACAAATACAAATAAACATTGTGACATATTATATATGTTAATATATGTTATAGTTAATATAGTTAATATATGTAATATTAACTATCAGCGATGTATGTGGTAGTTAATATCCATCAAATATGAGAAAAAATCAGTAGGTAGTATTTTGGTTCAAATTTAAACAAATTGTTTTAAAATGAGTCTATTTCTAAGGCATTCTTAGAGGAACAACATGTTCTTATATAGAGTGCTGACTGGTTAGGGTCTGTTCCGTAAGATAATCTCTTATAAACCTTTTTTTTTGTACTAAATATGTTTTAAAACAAAATTGTTATTTTTTTCCAACTAATTCTGTTACTGGGTGTAACATATGCCACTTAAGTTTCCTCCCTTTGAAAGTTAGGTAGGTGTGGTGTCTAAATGGGATTTCTCTTAATTGGTTGGGGATGCCCAGATGTGGGTCGATGATGGGGTGGAAACCTCTGGCCTAGGAGGTGAAAGAATTCATCTGAGGCAGAGCAAAGGAGGTAGAAGTTTACTGAACACACCACAAGGCTGCAGAGGACAAGACAGCAAGGAGAGGCTGTCTGCAAGGAGGCAGTGGGAGGGGGCTGCTTTTAAGGAGGGAAGGTGAGGAGGTATGGTGATGTATGGAACTTTCCCTTTTGGGGTAACTGTGACTAGTAGTAAATAGCCCATTGGCCAGTTAGGGCCTATGGGTATTTTGGGGTGGGTAGACTGATGGCCTGTATGTATTCAGCCAGGGGGGTCACTGTGGCCCTTTCTGAATTCCACTGCTCAAGCCTGTTTGCCTAAAAGCAGCCTCCACATTAGATGGTTTCTAACTTTATCATATTCTAGCAATGCCATTTTGAATATTCTCAGAAGGAAAAACATACCATTTTTTCTTGTTTTCCTTGGGGATGCAGCAAGGGGAGCTTCCTAGAACTGAATTTGCTTATAGAAAATGTGCATTTTAAGGGATGATAGGTATTATAAAATTTCCATTCATAATCTTTTATACCTTTTATACCTTGGTTAAACACCAAATGACTGATGATATTATATCCTACCATGTATGGTGAAGGGTCTCCCAGTTGGGTGGAAAGCGGGGGTGTGTGGTGAATTAAACATGCTTAAGAAAGAGACAAGACCAAAATGGAGCCATGTGCCTGAAACAACGCATTCTTTGCTAATACCTTTTTTTTTTTTTTCCCATTCCTTTTCTGTCTTTAAAAACCTTTCTTATTCTACAGCTGGACAAGCTCCTTTCAATTTGCTAGATGGGAGTCTGCCCAATTCAGTTTCCTTGGACAACATTATTTTGATCTCTAAGTTTACTCAGCTAATTTTTGTTGTTAAACAGCTCAAACTTTCTATTCTACCCTCACCAGACCTAGTAGATCTACCCACAAACAGTCTGCTGAGTTAGGTTGTTAAATAAATTGGGTTCTAGTTTGGCCATTTTATACACAATGTCCCCCCTTTCCTACTCACTACCTCTTGTATCAATTTAATTTTCCATTTATATGCCAGTCTTTTCTACTAGAAAATAAATCCCTTTTTTCTCTGTTTTACTCACTTTCATTTTCTTTTCAGTTCCTAGCACAATTTTGAAAATTCTAAATATTCAGTCAGCAAATGTTTGCTGAATAAAATTATCTATGGAAATTTATATCCTAATATACATACATACACTAATATATGTGTTTATATACATGAAGACATATAAATTGATGTAAAAGTTTATGGATATGCAAATATGTATATATAATTTAATAGAAGTCTGGAATATTTCCTGAGTCACATGATAATATTTTAAGCAGGTATTGAGTTCCAAATCTCAAAAGCCTCAACAAAAATGACATTTTTGTTTTAGGGGATTCTTTTTGTATTTTCAAAGACAGCCAACCTTAGATGTTTCTATCTGCAAAAGAGCCTAGTTTAGACAGAAATGAAAAGTGTAATGCAAACTTCTTCATGCCAAACACCCTTGTTGGTTTTTCCTTCCTTGTAATGTTTTCTGGCTCTGCACACCTGGATAGAACCTGATAGTAACTTCCTGGCATCATCTTCTGGGCTTGCTCAGAGTGGAGCTGTGATTTTTCTAGTGTTACAGCTGATGGTTGACAGCTAATCCTAATGGAAAAGCAATGCCACCTTTGCTAATCCTAACAGAGAAGCTAAACCACTTTCGCTTTCAATCTGAACATCCAGCATCAGATGAGTTTTTTAAAACGAGACGCCACTCTAAATTCTATCCCAGTACATACAAGATTGTGTGTGTTTATATATATGCATAAATATTCCAAGTCATTTGCAGTGTTTAAGAATGTATTTGAAGTCACTTTTCCCCATGTTATAAAAAAGATAATCATTTTTACAACTCTATTTAAAGGTCCCACAAAATCTATCACAAACTATTAAAAGAAATGACAACTATGCCTTTGCCATGCACTAACCACTTTATTTCTTTTCTTAAATTTTTAGATTGTGGTTTATAATTCATAAAAGGAATGTGAGTTAATATATCGTTTTCAAAATTTTGTTTCTGAAACGAGGTATATAAGGAATCATATAGCTAATTTATATTATTAATAAAAAGTTATTAATAACTAAGATTTATGTACTGTTTTACACATTAGAAAATATTTTCTCAGACATCTCTTAGAACAATCCACAAAAGAGAAATATTTTATTAGAATATATATTTTGGCATTATAGATGAAATCACCTACACATGAGAAAGTTGGGCCCATGGAGTAGATTGCTGGGAACTGAAAGGGAGGGCCTACACCGGCCAACTCCATCTTGTTCTGTGTCCTTCACCTTGACCACGCCTCCTCCCCTTGAGTAACCTCCCGCTCACCTGCCTAACAGGACTCGGACCCTTCCCCAGCCAATCGGCTGAGGCCACAGACATTACCTCACAGGCATTACCTCACCAACTGCCCCCCCTAGGCCCCAATAAAACCTTTGTCCTTTTGAAACTCGCTCTCTCTCCCTGGTATCTCACCGCTTCGTCGGTGCAGGTAGGGGATTGAGCTCGAGCTAGCTCGAATAAAGGCTCTTTTGCTTTTGCATCAGACTCGGCTCCCTAGTGGTCTTTGGGGATCACGAATTCTGGGCATAACAGGAACAACTTATACTGGATCACTAAAGCTAAAGGGAGTTCCTGGAGAGATGTTTTACTTAGCCAGACACAAGTGTTTGTCAATGGGCTACAGGTTATAAGGAAATTTGGTTCTATCTGCCATTTCCTTCTGCCTTTGTTTCCCACATCACTACGGAAGGGTGATTTTGGGACTCCAGGAAACGGAGTCTATAGGTTTCTGGAGATTAGGCTATTGGTAAAATTGCCTTTTCTTGCAATTTACTAAGATATTTGTAAATAGATGGAGACTCAGGTCCTGCAGGACTATGATCTCTATCAGTTAACCCTTTGTTTTTCCCCTTTCCTTTGTTCTTGGGCAGCCAGGAGTGACCAAGGAATATTACACGTATCCCACCTGGGGGGTGGGCGTGGTGTTTGCTGCCTATCAGCTTGCCTTATGCTCCCTCATCAATTATCTCATTATTTATTACAACAATCCTACAAGTATGTAATATTTGTTATTAATAAAATAAGAATTACTATTATTAGTATTACTAGCATTCCATAAGTGAGGAAATGAGGCTTTGAAAGCTTAAGCAGCTTGTACAAGATCACACAGCTAATAAGTGTGGGATTTTAAAAGAATCATCAAAACCACCTTTCATTATGCAGTGCAGTAATAAACAATAATGTAGACAACATGGAGCTAAACGGATAGCATACTCATTGAAATCTCAGGTGCAATATAAAATGAGAAAATGTTGAAATCAATTAAGGTATATATCTGAAGAGAAAAGCTAAAATTATGCATTTTAAGTACATGGCACAGTTTTTTCCCACACTCATAAATATACAAATATTAAAGAACTAAATAGAGAGTTATCCCATATCATAGATAGGAAGACTCAACATTGTCAGGATGTCAGTTCTCCTAGGAAGATTTATAGATTCAGTGTAAATCTCAGCAAATTATTTTGTGGATATTGATAAACAGATTCTAAAGTCTATATGGAGAGACTATATGGAGAGAGATCCAGAATAGCCAGCACAACATTTAAGGAGAAGAACAAAGTTAGAGGTGTAACACTACCTGATTTTAAGACTTACAGTAAAGTTACTGTAATCAAGAAAGCGTGGTATAGGCAAAAGAATTGACAGATAAATTTATGGCACAGATTAGAGAGCCTAGATATAAACCAAGGAATAATAGCCATTGCCTCTTTGACAAATATAATAAAGATAGTCTTTTCCACAAATGGTGCAGGAACAACTAACTGCATGCAAATAAATAAATAAATAAATAAATAAATAAATAAATAAATACATAAAAATAATAATAATCTAGACAGAGACCTTAACCCTTTATAAATTTAACTCAAAATGGATCCTGGACCTATATAAAATGCAAAACTATAAAACTCTGTTTTGTGCTGGTCTCAGCCTTTCCACAGTGACTTTATCAGCTAAAAATGCCTGGAGGCATTCACCTGGGCTCCCACAAATATTTCCCTTTTTGGAATCAGTGTCCTGGCTGAACCACCCCCTAGGATTCTTATGATTACAAGGTACCCTCAACAATAACCACTAGGAAACTTTGAGAAAAGAACAATAAAACATGCGGCCAAACAAAAAAAGGGTTTCTTACTCACAGCCATGGAGGTACTTGGCATGCCTGGGACCACACAGTGAGGCTGTGGGTGGAAAGAGAAAAAGAATGTGGGTCTGGGGTTCTGCTTTTCTTGGGGTTGAGGGTGGGGTGGCTAGGGTTTTGCAGGTTCACCTTTTATTGGTGAATTTAAAACATAAAGGCAGGAATTAAAGCCTGCAAAGGGAAAAATATGCTGCCAGTTGTCAACTAAGTCAACCAGAAATGTCTAAAACAGAGGAAACTTCAGGGGTGGGATGGCTTCACACTTTAACTAGTCTGTGGTTAGCAATGTATTTATTCAAGGTAGTTGTCTTTAAAGTGGATGCCTGAGTAATCAAAAGCTTAATGTCAGGCACTTCCATTACAATAGAAACAAAACAAAACAAAACAAAACAAAACAAAACACCAATGGAACAACAACGACAACAAAAAACCCAAACCAAGTGTCAGGATCTTATACTACAAACTCCTCGAAGATAAAGTAGGAGAAACCCTAGATGACCTTGGGTGTTGCATTAACATTTTAGATCAACACTAAAAGCACAATCTATGAAAGAATTGATAAGCTGGGCTTTAAAATTTAAAACTTCTGCTCTGTGAAAGACACTGTCAAGACAATGAGAAGACCAGCCACAAATGGAAGAAAATATTCACAAAAGACATATCTGATAAAGGACTGTCAACCAAAATATACCAAAAAACAAAACAAAACAAAAAAACAAAAAAACAAAAAAAAACTCTTAAAACTCAACACTAAGAACATAAGCAATCTGGTCAAAGAAATGGGCAAAAGGCCTTAAGCGATACCTCACCAAAGAAGATATATAGATGGCAAATAAACATATTGAAAGATGTGCCATATCATATATTATCGGGGAAAGGTAAATTAAAACAACAATGAAATACCACTATACACTTATCAAATGACCAAAATCTGGAACACAGACATCACCAAATACTGGCAAGGACATGAAACAGCAAACACTTTCATTCGTTGCTGGTGGAAATGCAAAATGTCACAGCCACTTTGGAAGACCTTTTGAAAGACAAAACAGACTCTTACCATTCAATTCATTAGTCACACTACTTAGTATTTACCCAAAGGAGTTGAAAACTTATTTTCATGCAAAAACCTGCTCTAGATGTTTATAGTAGCTTTTTTTCATAATTGCCAAAACTTGGAAGCAGTCAAGATGGACTCAAGTAGGTGAATGAATAAATAAACTGTGGTACATCCATACAATGGAATATGATCCAACACTAAAAGGAAATTAGCTATCAAGCCATAAAAAGACATGGAGGAAACTTAAATTAATATTAACTGAAAAAAAAGCCAATATGAAAAGCCTACATATTGTATAATTCCAACTATAGGACATTTTAGAAAAAGGCATAACTATGGAGAAAGCAAAAAGACCAGGGGTTGTCAATGACTGGTGGCAGGAGGGAAAGATAGAGCACAGAGAACTTTCAGGGCATTGAAAGTATTATGTACGATACTGTAATGATGGATAAATGTCATTATACATTTGTCAAAATCCATAGAATATACAATGCTAGAGTGAACTATATGCAAACTATGTGATGAGGGAGCATAAGGCAAGCTGACAGGTCACAAACATTAAAACCCCAGAATTCACTGCCCTGACATCCACGAATCTGATTCAGGACATGCACAGGTCTCAGTCCTGGTTCTGACCCTAAAAGTAAACCATTTGCTAGGGTTCACACCCTTAAATCCAAGGGTTGGCCTATAGCTATTTGTAGAGGGGAGACCTGCAGTGTCCAATGCATGCTCATGAGGCTATTCATGGTGAGGGGAAAAGAGAGGCTGCTAGTGAAGGGGAATAAAAGATAGAAGATGGAAAGTGGAACATAATGTGGGTAGAAGCCCAGAGTTGCCACTTTTTGAAAGGCCAGATTCTGCCACAGAACTCCAAAGACTAGCGAAACACCATCTTCCAGAGCATTATAAAAGTATATGTGTCAAGTAGAAAGAACATCTTTAATAGTTTTTCATCTTGATTTATAAATTTTTAACATTTAGATTTATAGTTTGTGAGACTCCATCTTCATTTTTGTTCTGGGCTCCACAGATATTCAGGATAAGCTTGCCGCGAGTATGGGTAAATACTTCTCCCCAAGCTTTCCTTAAATATAGGCCTATGGGAAGAAATGAGGCAAATACTATTGCATTGAATCTACTTGTTCAATAAGTTGAAAATTCTTTGTTGACTCTCTCACACAACTCTATGTGGAGTTACTTTCCTGTGTACCTGTCTGTAGCTCTGGAATCTGTTTAGCAGTGCAAATGATGGAAATATAGCATGTGCAAGTTTCCTGTCTAATGAGCTACAATCTAGTATCACAAATATGTTTAACTTCTGCAATGTGGAATTACTATTTGCAGTATACAAAGAGCAATTTCAAATGTAGATAGTCAATCTATTATATGTATGCTTTAGTTTGGGATGGTGATACATTCAGATAAATAAAAGCAACAAATCCTCCGGGTGATGATTCAAATATCTTAGAGTCAAAGAATTTCACCCATTTTGTTTGTTGATGATTGTATTGGTTCACACACTTTGTATCTACTTTTAGGTATTGTTTTCTTACACAGTTGCAGGGTTTGGACATAAATGTATTACTAACATTGACATCCTTTACTACTGCTTTAGTTTCACAACTACAGTGTTCATTGAAAAAAAAATATTGGTATAGAAGTCCAATATTTGGGAAAAGAAAATCCCTCAACAGGGTGAAATAAATGTTAAAGATAAAAATTGGGGGTTGACATTGGTCCTCTATTAGGTAAAAACCTCAGAGCCACAGGTATGTGTTAAGTTTAAAATATGTATTGTTACATTTAAATATTGCCTAAAGATTTTAAGGCTGTATATAATATATAGTGGAATTGACAATGAGTATAAATACATGGACTCAGATATCTTGTCAGGTAATAACACTGGAAGGTTGATGACCATACACTAAAATCATGACTGAGTGCTAAGAATTACAGGGATTTTTTGATGCTGAACAAGTGAGAGAGAATTCAGGAACCTCGGTGCAAATGTTTATAAAGAACTAGGCAATCAATTGCTCATGTGGAGCTCTGTTTTCTTTGTTCTCTGCATCAAGCTTAACCTGAGCTCGTCTTCAGATCTATGAATAGGCCGAACAATCACATTGGAATAGAACAAATGCCCTTAGATGATCCAAGAACTAAGTCATGGAACCAGTACAGAAGCTATTTTCCCAAGTTTAGGCAAGGAATATCACTGTTGTTAGTAATACCACCCCAAAGCCCGAGGAAACTCCATTAATGAAAAGGTACCACTGTGGGTAAACACAGAAGTTCCTATTAAACTGGCAGACTAGTCAGATTTTCTGTGGGACCATCTTGCTGTCTTGAATACAGTAGTGCATACATTTGAAATGCATTGACAATTTCACATGAGGTTATAAAATTTAGATATCCAAAAAAATCATATGTGGGACATTATTTTGTGTTGAAAAATATATTTAGAATAACAACTTTTGAAGTCTTATGAGTAGATCATGTTTTTAAAATGTTTAAAATAATAAAAAAGATTTTCTAATTATCATTTGTATTACTTTTTCTGAAGATCTCAGAGCAATCAAATTATGCAAGGTCTTCATAAATTTCTGAATTTTTATCATGGTGTAGGAACAAAGAGGTCCATGTGAAATTGGGTAACAATTACATAAGAAACAATGAATTAAATTTAAAGTCATATGCATTCATGTTTGATTAAACTACATGATATATTACTTTAGATGTTGAGACCCACAGAAAATTGTTTCACTAGATTGAAAAATGTGCAAAGGCTCTAAAGTTAATAACACTTCAAAGTTGAAAAGCTATAAACTTTAAATTGTATAGGTTATTTCTGCAATATGCTGTTAAATTTTTAATTTTACAAGTATGTACAAACTTTAAAATGATCTCACATTTGGATACATACCAAAAATTAGGAGAAGAGGCTTGTTATTGTAAATATGGCAGAAAAGTACATATTATTTTCCTGAGGTGTAATTTTTTTTTTTTTGTAACCTAAAACCTGAATTTAGAGAGTGAAAAAAAATTCTCAGGAAATATTTTCTACTCTATCAGCTCTGTGTGGTATTAAAAAGCATTTGAAGTCCATTTTAAGCTTTCAAAAACATTTTTTTAAATTTTTTTAACATTTATTCATTCTTGAGAGACAGAGAGACAGAGCATGAGTTGGGGAGAGGCAGACTGAGAGAGGGAGACACAGAAACCAAAGCAGGTTCCAGGATCTGAGCTGTCAGCACAGAGCCCGACATGGAGCCTGAACCACAAACCATGAGATCATGACCTGAGCCGAAGTCGGACACTCAACCGACTGAGCCACCCAGGCGACCCTCCCCCGCCCCCAAATTATTTTAAGTTTAATTGTACACATTAAATAATAATCTTATTAAAAATGTAGAATTGAGACAGATTTAAATACAAATAGCTTCTGGATGTAAAATCAAATTTTCGCCCTCTAGGCCCTCCCACAAAGATGACTCAAAGTAGAGAGCCCACTTAATAATGTGGTGAGTAGCATTCCATTGCCACCAGTCCCCAGAACAATTGCACTGTAGAGCAGGTCACTGCTCAATTTTAGGTTCTGACCAGCCTGACCTGATTCTTTTTTCTTTTCTTCAAAATAATTTTATATTTTTTTTCAAATATTACACATTTATTTTTATTTACCCTTTATTTATCTATTCATTTACTTAAAAATAGTTCCCTCTTTTCTATCTTCTCTTCCCCCACCCTACTTTTGTTTGGTAATTTATGTAACACTACTGTTCTTCCTGCAGTATTTTTCCAAGAAGAAAGGGAAGTCATTAACATCTTGTCCTATTGTCACTTTCATAGAAACAAACATTGCCCACTGGTGATGGTTGATCATGTATTTGCTTATGAGTTAACTTCTTCAATGTCCTCATATGGTTATCTTAGGATACCTACCTCTTTTTAAGAGGTGTCTTTTTGAGCACTTTGTGTGTTCAGACCTTATAATGATATGAAATAGCTCCAAAAAGCAATCAAGGGAAGTGGATACTGCCATTTTCACAGATCAAATTTATCAGTAGAGTTGTTATGAGATTAATATAAATACACACTTAAAATATGTGGTCATTTGTATCTAAATTACAGTTAATTCCTTATAATGCTAAAATATGTTAAATGCTTTATTTAATTTGGTTAAGATGGGAAATATCTTAACAGTGTAATAATTTTAAAAAATTAACTGTGGGATGATAATGGCAATTATACCAAAGCTGTGGATGCAGAACTAATCTAAGATATATGGTCATTTTCTTGGTGGATCCATTAAGTATAGAACTACCATATGTTATTTTACCAAGGAAATGACCGGAATGACATTTTAATATTTAATTCTAATATGATACAGTCTTGTTTATAAAAAGTTATATTTTGATCTCAAGTAATATTTGATTTAATAAGTGAGTTAACTGTGCAGGTTAATATACATATTGCACAAGGGCATGCTAATGCAATTAAAAATTAGCTCAGGCAAAAATTATCATGAAAGATTTATAGAGTGCTAACAGCAAAGACTTTCTGTATTTACTATGACTAACATTGGTTCTTCTAAGACGTGTTTCATATCCATGTTCTTTTGTAACTTAACTCTTTCTTAGTATTAAATATTATTTGAATTCAAAGATAAGTCTGCATTTTAACAAAAAGGTTCTAAGTCAACATTTACTGAGGCCATAGTGGTTAACTTTCATATTGTTATTTAAAGCTTAAGAAAAAAGAAGTTAAGGTTTCTTGAGAGACTCATTGTAACTATGCACATCTCTAGCCATTAAGTTGATGACTAGATTAGTCTTTTTCATAAGGAAAGGCTATATAAATTTTTCTCTCTCACTCCCTTTCATTCTCTCTCAGATGTTTTTTTCTCATCAAAAGTTTCAGAATTGTTCATTGTTTTGCCAAAGTATGTATACTCAGGCACATTTTTCTTCTGAAAGCTGTAACAAGGCAGAATTGAAAGTGATTTTCTTTAGTCATCTAGAAAGAAAAATAGGTATCGTCATACTGTTATTTGATAATCTCTAGATTAATAGTCATATACCTTTGTGAATAACAGATATTGTAAAATATCTATTATATTTATTTTTCCATCTTATCAAATGTGTTCAGTTACTATCTACTTGTCATTGACACTGCTTACTGTCACATAAAGAAAAATCAGATACATTTCTCATGTTCACTATTAACTTATTTTTAATAAAAGGGTAAAGTTGTTTTCAAGTTTTAGGATGCATAATGATCAATTGTTTTTTGGTAGGGTGCTTTTGTGTTTTGTTTTTGTTTTTGTTTGTTTGGGTTAGTAGCCCACAAGCAGCAGATCTGATTTATTAGCTGTTGGGTAAGAACCAAGATGTGTGTTTTACCATGCACTTCATGTGGTTCTGATGAAGAGAATTTCTAGAGCACATGTGACAAAATAAGGTTTAAATAAGAAAGAGAACATGACTTTTAAGATCAAAAAGCAAACAAAAACCTATTTGTGTTCTCTGATATCACTCTTCAATTACAGGATTTAATTCTAAAAAATCAGCTAGGAGTCCATTGTCTTTGCAGATCATCAGTTCTCATAAGTTATCTCCTTCCATCCCCCCATTTATATGTTTCATTCTGCTTTCCCTGAGGTAATAGATTACATTACACTGGGCAGTCATTATCAGCACCTTTAAGTTCCCCATCCCTGTCTGTCTCAATTCAGAAATGGTTGCCAAATGAAACAATGGGTTTGATCGGGAGGATATAACCTAAGTCATATTTTTGAATCTTGGCTAAGTCTGACAAGGAAAGGCTCTGAGTGAAAATATTATTTCCTGCTATTTAGGATGTAGAAACATTGACTTTTCCATCTCCCTCAGTCTCCTGATTCTCAGTGATTTCCATTACAGAACATGGGCAGAGAGACCCTCACTTTCACTGTTGCCAGCAAACTGGCAGATTCTTGCCTGAACTTATTATCTCTTTCTTATAGAATTTTGCTAAAAGAGATGGGAACAGTCAGAATTCTGTGTTTTTCTATCCTCTTCCCCTACAAACCACAAATCCAAAGGCATTTGGTATGACTCCCAGTTATTATAGGTCATAGTTTATGAAATGTTTTCCCTTAACAAGTGTCACAAGCATACCAGTATATAGCATATCTTTTCTTCACCTGCTGTCCATATACCAAGACAATGGTACATATTTTTAATTTTTATTGTTGCAAAGCCCCACTTCCAGGTACCAACTTCTGTATTAGTATTTAGGTTATACTGCTGGAACAAGAGATCCCACATATGTGGCTTGAATGACAAGGGAGTTTACTTCACACAAAACAGTACAGAAGTTAATTTTCCAGGGCTTGAGAAACTAATCTGCTCTAAGAAGTCATTTAGGTATCCAGATTCCTTTCATCTTGCTCTGTCATCTCCAGGTGTTCTATCCTGGAGTATGTCATCATTGTTAGCTGGCATCCATACGCACCTTTGAGACAGAAGAAGATGAATAAGGAAATCCACGTTTGGTGGTTTTGACAGGGAAAAAATCTGTTATAAGATGGCCAACAGAACTGATAGGGAAATTCCAGTCCCCGACCTAAGACTCCCCTTCTGGGTTCTTCTTCCTACCCCGCTTGCCAAGTATGCCAAATTACTACTAATGCAGAATGCGGAATGTGGAAATAACAGACTAGAAATTGTTCCCTCTGCTTATGCTCTCGGAGCTCAGACCTCTGGAGAGTGATCTCCTCTGACCCCACTGGTGTAAAATAAACTTCCTGCCTTCCAAGATCTCCAAGTACCGCTTGTTTCTTCCACTGGGTGATCCAGACCATGTTCCATAACAGTTTTACATTCAAGGTGCTGATCTAAAACTTGTTCATTTAATTTCCTTGCATATACCACTGGCCCGAAGTGAGTACATGGATGCATCTACACTAAAAGAGGCTAAGAAATACATCTTGCTTGGTTATTATGTTGTAACTAAAACTTGGGTGTCCCATTAATAAATGGAATAAAGAGAAAATAAATGTAAGAGCACAATTAGCACTCAATGTCACAAAATGGTACTTGTAAAGGATAATGAGAAAATTGAATAAAAAAGTGGATTTGCTATGCACAAGCTAGTTTTTTTAAATTATACTATCCATTATTGCTGCAATACTCTTTTCAGATCCATTTTCATTGTGCAATATTTCTCCTATAGAAACTACAGCTTGGCTTTAGTATTTCCTATTCTATCAAATACATGGCCTTCTGAGCAGCCTTCTAGCTCTCCAATGACTGTTTCAACTACTTGTCTACCCTCACCTCTCAAATAATGTTACTAAGCTATAAGTAACACCCACTCATTCCTCCCTTTGTGGGTTTTTTGTTGTTGTTATTGTTAAGCGGGCTTTATGTCCAGCACAGAGCCCAACACGAGGCTTGAATTCATGACCATAAGAGAAGACCCAAGCTAAGATCAAGAGTCCGACATTTAACCGATTGAGTCACCCAGGCACCCTGTTCCCTTTGTGTTTTTAATCATGGAATTTTTTTTCCCTAATATCACCACTCATTTATCTTCATCATCTTCAAAAGCTTATTTGAAATTTTCCTTCTCCATAAACTACCATAGTAACCCTGTATAATTTGCTGTTTCTTACATCATCACTTTTTACTATTTTAATTTGTACTTGTGAAGATGTTACCTTTCATAATTTTAACACATTTTCACATTTATATGCCATTTTCCATCTAGACTGCAAACTTTTCCAAAACAAAGAAAAAGTACTTATGAACACACAAGAATAGCATGGTATTAATGTTCTTTGCTAAAAAAGCATCCTTCTTATGAGAGAATTTTTTTTGGAAAAAAGCACAAGGTTTGAAGACGAAAATGCCCTTTCTATATCTACCATTTAACCAGTTGTGTGATCTTTGACATGTAACATGATACCCTCTTTTTTGTTATTGTTGTTATGCTAAAAATGAAGTCAATACCTATGCCAGCAGAGTTCTTTATGACTAACCTTGGTGACTACAGCATATTGCTTATTCAGTTTTATTGGTTAGAATACTTAATGATATCCTGTTCTTTGTAAAAGTTCATATTATTTATAACTATTTTTTGTTTTATAACTATTTTACATGATTTTGTTTGTTATAATATAAGGCAACATTGGCATGTATATCAATGAATACTACTATCAGTATATTAACTTATTTTTCTGAGTTTATTTATTTACTTTGAAAGAGAGAGAGAGAGAACATACAAGCAGGAGAGGGGCAGAGAGAAATGGAGAGAGAGAATGCTAAGCAGGTTTGGCTTGATCGCACAAACCATGAGATCATGACCTGAGACCAAATCAAAAGTTGGACACCTAACTGACTAAGCCACCCAGGCACCCCTCAGTATATTAACTTCTAATGACAACACTCTACTACTTTTTCTACAAACACATAGGACCATACAAAAAATGAAAATTCATGGGTGCCTGGTTGGCTCAGTTGGTTGAGCATCCAACTTTGGCTCATGTCATGATCTCATAGTTCATGAGTTCAAACCCCGCAGGGGCTCTGTGCTGATGGTTCAGAGCCTAAAGCCTGCTTCAGATTCTGTCTGTCTTCCTCTCTCTCTGCCCCTCCCTGCTCATGCTCTGTCTCTCAAAAATAAACAAATATTTAAAAATTTTAATGAAAATTCACATATTAGCCCTATTAAAAAAAGAAATTTACTATTTATCTTACTAAATAAAAAACCATTTGATTAAAGCAATAGATTATACACTGTGACCTAAGGCCCAACAATCTCAGATTTGTAAAACCCAAAGTGAAACAATTCCATATATAGTTCATACTGACTCAACACTTTTATGCAGAAGAATTAATGCAAAATAATATGTTAGGGTTATTTGATCTTTAATGTCCCTTCCAGCAATAACACTTCATGATTCATACTGCAAAATATGAAGGTTTCTTTATATTTCCAAATATTAGTATAACATTCACATTATCATTTTTCTAGTAGATTAACTTAAACCTATCATATAAAGAACTATACATGAATTTTTTAATTTAATATCTCTTACGTTACAGATAATACTTCTCACAGACATCAAAGCCATGCAGTTTTGGATCCTATACTATCCATCAAGAAATACTAAAAGTAACTAGTCATTCTGAAAATAAACCTGGGCACTTTTTTGACTCTACATAATAGGTATTTCATTTTCTATTTTAATGCCCTGAATGCACAATGGTTCTGTATGTACAATAACATTTGTATAGGATAATAACTAGAAATATTAATATTTATTCCTTTCCCTTCTAGTTGTTATTTTTTCTTAGTCAATCAGAAACCAAATTTATGTGTCTTATATACATATTCACAGAGGTTCTACATTCTCCTACCAAATTTCTTATTGACTAATCCCAACTAAAAACAATTGACCTTTTGTAATATCCTAAATTTGTATCAGTACAAAATGAAACAGAGATGAAAACATAAGAAACTGTGTTTCAGTTGATAAATCTCAAGACACTTGACTCAGATGGTTAAATAGTTGCTATAGTAATCCACCCAGGACTAACCTAATTCATGGAATATTGCCTATCCTTTATTGTAAGCCTGGTCCTTCAACTGTTCTTTGGCCTACAAGAAATTTTTATTTTTTAGAATATTTTTATTAAGTCAGTTGGAATTGGATTTGTGACATATAATTAAAGAGCTCAAACTAATCCAATTATTTTTATAACTTTTAAACAGGAGAATGAAAAACAATTGGGGAAGCCCTAGAGCAAAGTAGAAGGTAAAACCAAGCAGACAGATGTTTCAAAACCTCTAAGAAGGTTTAATTTATTTTAGTCCTATATTGAATTAAAGAAATGAGCACCAACAATGGGATAGGATAACACTCTCGGGGATGATGATATTGTAAAGAGACTTTACATTTTTCATTCTAATACCTGTGACTTGGACTGCATAGAGACAAGAGTATATGACAATATGACAATAGAACAGACCCTAAGTTAATCATGGTTTTAAAAAATGTTAGCAGACAGTTATTTAAATTAACCATGATTGATATATTTAAGAAGCTAGCGAAATAAATGTAGAAAGTTTAAAAATGGAAAATATCACTAGAGAACTTGAATCTAAAAAAAAAAGGAAATTCTAGATCTGAGTGATATAGTCACTAAAATTACTAAAAGCAAACTATATACAGGACAAGACTGAATTGGTACAATGAAAGATAGCAATACAAGTGGTAAATCTGAAAATCTGGGAAAAATATAAATACGTTAGTTTGAATCATGTGGAAAACAGAGAAAATACATGTCCTTTATCTCATAATGAAAAGCGTCCTGAAAGAAAGGGAGAGAGAAAATGGAGCAGAAACAATATTTGAAGAGTTGAATGTCTGAAAATTGTCCAAAACCACTGAAAGACATGAACCTTCAGATTCAAGAAGAAACTACAAATAATAAGCAGCATGAAGAAGGAACGAGAAAGGGGGGGGGGAGGAGGGAGGGAGGGAGGGAGGGAGGGAGGAAGGAAGGAAGGAAGGAAGGAAGGAAGGAAGGAAGGAAGGAAGGAAGGAAGACATCTTATAACTAGCTAGCGGGGGCGGGGGAAGGGGGAGGGAAGAGACTTTACTTTCAAAGGAGGAAAAAACACTGGCAGATGATTTGTCAAATTAATGATGAAGGATAGAAGAGATCACATTTCTTTTTTTTTTTTTTGAGATCACATTTCTATAGAAAGAAAATACCTACTATACTTGAATTCTACATTCAGTGATAACCTACAAAAGTGAAGATAAGACTGTGTTTCTGACTAGGATATAGAGCTGCAAGAAATCAAGACACCATGTATCATACTCTAACACAAATAAGCTAGAAAAACTACAGTGTCATAGTTCTCTTGAATATATCAGAAAGCTGAGTACAACAAGAAATCCATATAAACTAAGATGCAGACTGCACAAACTCTTCTTAGTAGTGAGAAATCATGACTGTTTGCATTCTTGGTGAAACAGCAGGAGGAGAAAAAATTTACCATAAAATGGGGTATGAAAAAAACAGCCGGGACTTCATCATTTATTGATGGAGTGAGGCCTCATTCACGTTTTGGAATTCCAAGCACTTCTAGCCACAGAGCAAGATTACACTAATCACCATTTCTAACACTCAGGCCTTCACTGAAAGCTTGGGAATAGTATGCTGAAAGTGGAGTGAAGAAGCAAGGCAAGAAAACTGACAGAAAATCACTCTGAG
Source organism: Neofelis nebulosa (assembly GCF_028018385.1). Lineage (NCBI taxonomy): Eukaryota > Metazoa > Chordata > Mammalia > Carnivora > Felidae > Neofelis > Neofelis nebulosa. The sequence continues at coordinate 44,779,064 of NC_080789.1, read as the reverse complement.
GAATTCTGGGCAGTTACCAAACGCAAGAGAGCTGGTGGCATGGTAGTCATGCCGAGACATGAGAATCAAAGCTTTTGGCTTTCTCTGTAGACTTTTCTCTGTAAAAGATATGGTTTTATTTTTATATTGTGTATGAATTTTATTGCTAAAAATAACTATTAAAAATGATTGCTAAGCACTGTCATGAACTTGAAAGCACACTGTGCCTTTCTATGAAGGTTACCTAACACCTGGTAGGCTATTCTGTCTTCCACTTGAACTTGGTATGCAACCAAAGCTATTCTTTTACTGTTCCGATTTTTAGGTAGATTTAAATTTCATTAGATCAGATTGTTTTGTTTTGCTTTTTTTTAAATGGAAACTTTTTCATTTTGAAAACTGCAATAGTAATTTGTAGGGAATGTTAAGATATAGCTTTGTTTATGTTGAGGGCAAGTTAATACATCTATCTATTTCTTTTCATTCTATTCACTTGTCAAGTGTTGACTATTGAAATGTTTTTTTTTTTAATTGGGATGATTCTTCATAAAGACTTTCCATTTAAAGTGAGCAGTTTATAACAATCCTTAAAATCCCTTTGCAGTCTCTTATTCATTCATTCAACCATTTGAATCAACAGGGATTTGTTTGAATGTGTGTTATTGTATGAGCCTTTGTTCTAGAATGAGGAGCCCTGCTGGGTACATTGCCCTCTTAGGTCGGTGGAAAAAAATAGTAAATTTTCAAAGATACAAAAGATGTTAGAATGATGAGCTAAAACATTCCAGAGACAATAAAAACCTTTTTACTTTTATTTGATTATTGGATCATCATCTATTTCATCATTCCCACGGCTTTTTAAGGTGAAAGCCAACTATGAATATGCTAAAAAACAATGTTGAACATATACAGCTATGGTGTATGGATGTCATCTAATCTTCACAATATCTACCCATGAGATAGATAACATTACCTCCATTTTCGGGTTGAGTAAACGTAAGCTCATGGTTAAATAACTAGCTCAATATCCCAGAGAAATCCTAGTTTCTCTGACAGCAAAACCCACAGCTTTTTTGTTACAGTGTGCCCTTGCCTTTCCTACTCTAAAGTGACAAATTTCACCTGAGACTACTGGGTTTATTTTTAGTCAAATTAAGTGAGCTTGCTTACCAAGCAGTATGTAATGCATGGGTCACAAATCAAGAAGAATTTATAGTAAATATGGACTGTGCCTTGCCAGCCTCGGAGATGCTTACTACATGGATTTGCATTCAAACATTGCTCCAAGTGAAAACATGCCTGATTCTAACACTGGTGTACATAATAATGATAGAGCTCTGAGTGAGTTGTCAGAGGTCTTTTGGATTGGTAGGGAATTAATTCATTTTACATTCTGAAATAACAGACACTCGTTTCTCTTAATAATGACACTTGAGAATTCATTAAAGTAACAAGTCCATATTGATTGACAGTGTTGATTACTGAACACAGCTCTCTCTGTGTGACCCGTTCATTTGTTCTCTTCCTTTGTTCTCATATCTTTTGCCTCAGTGGAAGCTCTATTTCAATATGTCTGTCTTTTGAAGATGAAAAAGAGAAGTTTTACACCATATATTTTTTTCTCCTTTAGAAGAAAAGTTTAGGGTAGGAATACTGCCAATATTGCCAATATTTTATTTTTGTTTTCATTTTTATTTTTTCATTTCTCTTGGACTGTAGGTTTGGTATGTAGACCAGATCAGAGCTCAGTGACTGAAATGGCTGTAGCACAGCTGGCCCACAAATGTCAGCAGGGAGGTGTTGGGGCATACATGTTATTAACTGCATCACTGATTTAACCATGGTAACTGATATTATTTCAAGAGTTGGGGGAAAAAATAGATCCACTTGGCTACAGCTCTAATAGACACAAATTCAGTTTTTTAAAAACTGGCATAAGACTCATTAATTTTAATAAAAAACCCTTTTCTTCACCTCAAGAAAGGCTTCCAGTTTCTGTCATAACTTGAATCCAGATTTGTGATCTTAGGCTTCTTACCTCTGATAATTCATTCAAGAACATCTTGCCTACCAGTATGTTTGTTTCATCATTAATGAATAACATCTGATCCGAGACACATGCATTTACTATGTGTTGGAACATCTATTTGAAAATCTCCTCTTTTAAAGCCAAAGGTGGAATATTTTTGCACATTCCAGTCCTCTGGAGGTTCTGTCTATGTCTACAGTATGCTGACTAGGTAACATTCTGCCAAGCAAACCTAATTTCCTTCCTTCCAAAATAACTCTAAATGTTTGTATTATTCCTTTCACATTTTTGTATCAAGTCAGTCCAGAGAAAGGGAATAAGGAGTTCAGGACACTGCTCAATTTTATGCCTTATTGCAAAAATGTTTTATTATAATTTCTATACTATTGAAATAATTGTAATATAACTGCATTTAGAGTAGCATTATGGTTATAATTCACATTGCCTGGGTTCTAATCTTAATTTTGCCACTTATAGCTGTGTAACCTTGAGCAAGTTAATAAAGCCTTTTGTGTCTCAGTTGCCTTATGTATAATATAGATAGTAATTGTATCTATCTCTGTGGCGAGGATGAAATGTGTTAATACATATATAGAGGCACAGGATTTAGACTTCTTGGCACATATTTAGACTTCAACAAATGTTATCTATTTTCATGGCTGTTGCTGCGGCTCTTGTCATTAGTCGGGCACTTAGTATCCTGTGTCATGGGTTTATAAGAGGAATTCCCTCAAACTGTGTAGAAAGTCACTTGAGACATCTAGAAAAATAGTGACTACCCCCCTGTAGAGATGGAACAGGTCTTTACAGCAAAATTCCTTTTCTTCTTATGAATTTTCATCTGGTAATGTAATTCTTCTCTTTCCTCTACATTTTCCTTTATGCCATTTAAATGTGCACAAGGAAATAATAAAATCATGCATATGTCCGAGATTTTACTCTGTCCACTTCAGCAATTCCAAGTATACTTGAGAAGAATTCCAAAATTATTTTTTTTGGCAAATTCTGTTATCCTGGGCTCAACCAGGACCTGAGGATTTTGAAGAAGGAAGGTTTTTATTAGTGATCAAGAGTAATATTTTCTCCTTGATAAGTTGGGATAAAAAAATATGTGTTTGGTACTAATGTCTATAATTCATAGAATTTTCTGGTTTCAAATTCTTATAATATTTAATCTTCCCAACTAGGTAAAGTGGAAATTAAATAGCTTCCTTAGGGGATGGATGGGCTGTAATGGCCAAAACAAAACAAAACAAAACAAACAGTAATATCTCTCATTGGGGGAGAAGTGGAACCAACTGGTGGACATTTTAAGATTACCTATGTAGCAGTAAGGTAGACTATGTGACAAAATAATCCAAATCTCTGAGCTTTTCAAACATTTGTTAGGGGTTTGCAGAGGAAAGTAAAGGAGTATACAACTTCTAAATTCCCCCTCCCTTTTCATATTCAAACATCCACGCACCAAATATTTAGAAAGCTATATAAATGTATTTTTTCCTCCCATTAACTGATTTTTGACATCCTTTGAGATAACCACAGATAATCTTGGTGTTTCTTAACCATTGTTGACAACCACTGGGTGATGATGATTCAGCTAAGGAAAGAAAATTAAGGTCCTTATTTCCAGAATTCTCAAATCAAGAAAAATATTTGTTCTAAGGACAAAGTTTGAGAATTGGAGCAAAATTCTAGTTAGTTTTGAAATTATTTCTAAAAAGGACCCCAAAGACCCAGGTACATATACTCTTTCTGTCTTGCTGTTTCCATCTCCTAAAGAGATGCTATCTTCTTGGCTCAATTTCATCACCACACAGTATTTAAAAAGAAATATCGAGAAACTCATGAAATAACACAAAGATAGGTGGTTAACCATGTAGAAGTTTCCTATTTTTATTTTATTCTACACGTGCTTATTATAATAGGGATTCTTTCACTTTTGGAATGTTAGATTGCATGGTGCTCATCCCAGGAGTAGACCCTGAAATGAAAGTTTGAGGGACAGTGGTTTATTTGAAAGGTGCAAGAAATGCTGAAGGAATGTGATAAATGAGACAAGGAAAGGAAGGCAGCAAATAACGAAGGTATTATCAAGTAAGCAACCATTAGGGGGGACTGGAGCTTAGATCTACAGAAACTTCGGGAAATGGTATAAAACACCCATCTCAGAGTTATTCCATATGAGAGGCAAGTAGGCTGGAGTCTTTATTTCCTAACTGCTGTTAGTCACTGATGGATGGTTGCCTCTTGGGGAATGGAGAAGAGTATTGTTATTTCCTTGATATTCCCAGCCTGCCAGTCTTGCCACAATAGTTTTCTTCCCCTCATGAGAAAGCTTGCTGGCAAAGAGATTTAGATACTGTTAGTTGCAAGTTGGACAGTAGGCTTTAAAGTGATATAAGCACGGTATACCCTCCTCTGTGTCTTTTAAATAAAAGCTATTCTATCTCGAGCTGTTCTTCCCATGTGCTTGCATATCACACTTTGGTTTTTATTAACTATATCATTACACTGTAATTGGTTATTTATTTGTATTCTTCCTATTGTTCACTTGTGAAATTCCAGTGCACTACTTTGTAGTTGCTCAATAAATATTTCTGGAATAAATAAAAGAAGAATGTTTTCAGAATCAAGAATGACATTTTACGGTCTTCTGTTATTGATTTTTCCTACTTACCCCATGCTAGTCTAGACCACTTGCCTAATTCTAACTTATGAGTAGGATTATTCTAATATTTAAAAAAAAAATGTTAATTTATTTTTGAGAGAGAGAGAAAGAGTGCAAGGGGAGAGGGGCAGAGAGAGATGTAGACACAGAATCCGAAGCAGGCTCCAGGCTATGAGCTGTCAGCACAGAGCCCAACCTGGAGCTCAAACTCACAAACCACGAGATCATGACCTGAGCCAAAGTCAGCCACTTAACTGCCTGAGCCACCCAGGCACCCCTGATTAATCTAATATTTTATTTTATTTTATTTTATTTTATTTTATTTTATTTTATTTTATTTTATTTTATTTATTTTTTTAATATATGAAATTTATTGTCAAATTGGTTTCCATACAACACCCAGTGCTCATCCCAAAAGGTGCCCTCCTCAATACCCATCACCCACCCTCCCCTCCCTCCCACCCCCCTTTAATCTAATATTTTAAACACATTTTATAGTCACTTCTCTTTAGAAGCACGTTTTCAGTCACTCTGTTCTCCTACCCTATGACCATTTAATTAGAGTTTTCAGCAAAGGAAATAAAATGCCGTGCACATATATTGGAATACCCAGATTGAGAGAATAAATTCATTAAACACCAAAAATGAGGTAGTGTAATTACATGAATAAATATGCATTTCCAGGTAAATGCACTTTGTTGGGATGCTTTGAAATTTGAAGGTTGGCAATGCAGAGAAAAGAGAACAGGTTGTGATTGAGATTTTAAATGAACAAAAAGTGTCCCTGCCAATTTGAGAGTGATCTAGGAATATACTTGCAGCAGAAGTGCTGGCCAGTAGAGCTGTGGATGAGTTTCCATGGAGGAGTAAGAGACTCTTCAACTTTTTGCTTTTTGTTGTCAGTACTTACATTTTTACAAGTATAATAGTTCCAAATTAATTGAGGCTCAAATAATTTCTCCTCAGTAGTTTTATGTCTTTGGTTCTTAAACTTTGTGCTCTCTATATGTGCAATGGCTTATGTTCTAAAACATAAAATCTCTGGTTATATCAACTACGCAGCTGCCATCCAAAAACGTAGTGCTGAAGAACTTTAACTTTCTTTTAAGTAAAGGCACTTTCTAAGGTACTCAAAAGTATTCATTTACACTTATAGCAAATACATTTAAAACCCTGGAGAAGTGTGTGTGTGTGTGTGTGTGTGTGTGTGTGTGTGTGTGTGTACATATCTGTCTATCGATCATCTATCTATCTATCTACCATCAATGAGGAAGACAAAGTATTTGAGGAGAGTTACCTTACTCCTGGGGAAGAAGAGGTGATCTCTTTATTGTTTCCTCTTCTGCCATGTCCTGTTACTTTAAGGCATCCCTCTTATAATACTTGAAATTTGAGAAGCCTGAAAGTTGATAAGAGAGCCATGAATTCTTTGCTAAGTACAAAAGGCAAAGATCTCATAGTTTTGAATAGTAGAGCTTCTAAGTTGAGGATACATAAAAAAAGGACACTATCAGAAAATGATCCCTTTAAATGATTTCCAGACACTGGTTACTAGTTCTTTCAAACTTTAATTTAGTAAGCAAGGAGGTAGCAAACAGGGAACAATAATGACCAACACTTGCTGTCATTACTATTTAAAAGATGCTGATATAGGCATTTTACACAAATTTTCTCCTTAAATCATAGCAACAACCCAAGAATAGACATTATTCACATTTTAGGAGGGTGATATTTGGAAACTTAAATAACTTGCCCAAGATAATATAGCTAAGAGTCCAGCCAGGCCTCCAACTCAGGAGGTCTGACTCCAAAAATCATACCCTTAATAAAATTTTGTGTATAATTTAAAGAGGAGGAATATAGGAGATATCTTAAAAAGAAATTATTGGAATCCCAGGCTTCAAATGTCCCAAAAGTGTAATTAAGGACTCTAGTAGAACTTACTGAAGCACACACCTTAGGGACATTGAGAAGTCATCATTAAGTGGTAAGGACTTATACGAAGGTTATAAGTTTGTGAGTGGAAATCTTGAAGGCTTTGAAAGATTAAGGTGACATTGTTTTTGCAATACTAGTCACGTTGGTAATTTCCTTTCTATCTGGTAACTGGCCAGATAGAAAGGGCTGGAAAAGACTGGACTAACATGTGTTCAACTTCCTAGGAAATAAGTACCTTTAGCATGTGTGTGTAATACCATGCTTTTTGCAGTTCAGCTCCTCTACTCACATTTTGGTCTATAATTACTAGTAAGCAAGTAAGTGATAGAGGGATGGCACAAGAGTGGGAGGAGACCATAAAAACATCACCACTTGCAGAGCACTCCAAAAGTCAGTCATTAAGCAATATTGTCTGAGAGAAAGAACATTATTGGACTTCAGAAAAATGCTTTCTAAGGCAAGGAGTTAATTTCAGACTATCAGGAGATCCAAGATCCCTTGATACAGTGAGAGATACCTATAAAGTCATGACTGAAGATGTCAAGAGGAAGTGATGAGTCTCAGGTATATCTCAGATATATGGTTAACTTTCAAAACATCATGACACGGAGTTTCACTGCAAGTCACACTTAATCGGCAACACTAATTTTGGATTTCAGACTATATAAATCCAAAGATGAACCCCATATGCTAGAGAAGGCCAAAATGCCTAAATAAAAAGTCACCTACAGCAGTGGTTGTCAATGAGAGGTCTACTTTGCCACTGAGAGACATGTGGAAGTGTCTAGAGACATTTTTGGATATCACAGGTAAATAAGATGCTACAGGCATCTATTAGACAGAGGGTATAGATGCTTCAAACATCCTACAATGCACAGGACAGCCCCTGATGATAAATAATTAGCTGGCCCCAAATGCCAATAGGTCAAGGTTGATAAACACTGACATATTAATAACGACTTATTTGGAGGCACCTGGGGTGGCTCAGTTGGTTAAGCATCCAACTTTGGCTCAGGTCATGATCTTGCAGTTCGTGAGTTCAAGCCCCGCATCGGGCTCTGTGCTGACAGCTCAGAGCCTAGAGCATGCTTCGGATTCTGTGTCTCCCTCTCTTTCTACCCCTCCCCAGCTTGTGCTCTGTCTCTGTCTCTCAATAATAAATAAAAATTTTAAAAAATTTAAAAAAAAGACTTATCTGGAACAATTTCATCCATGAAGGCTTGAGGTCAGGAAGTAAAAGTCTATTGAGAAGGGACAGCAGGTATTGGGATGGTGAAGGCTTGTGCCTCTATTTGTTTAATGACTGTACAAAGCTAATTATTGAGGATTGAGCAGAGATTGTTGGATTATTGGGAATCCTGGATAGGTAACTGAACATTGGCTTTTTTATGAGAGCTTGAGTAACAAAAATAATAATTCTTAATCTTGTATGAATCAGTTTAGGCAAATAAGCTATAAGTATACAGATATATCATATAAATTATTCAAAGTATACTATAAAACAATATTTATATATGCCTCTCAAAAAAGTATTTTCAGTATTGGGGCACCTGGTGGCTCAGTCGGTTAAGCATCTGACTTTCGATTTTGACTCAGGTAATGATCTCATGGCTCGTGAGTTTGAGACCCACGTCAGGCTCTGAGCTCACATTGAGGAGTCTGCTTGGGATTCTTTCTCTCTCTCTGCGCCTTCACCACTCATGCTGTCTGTCTGTCTGTCTGTCTCTCTCTCTCAAAAATAAATAAATACACTTTAAAAAAGTATTTTCAGTACTAATGATGTGTTAGGTAAAAGGCAGAGAGAATGGCATGTAAAGATTGTTTTTAATATTATTTTTCTACATGTTTTGCAAAAATATTAAATATCAAAAATCCCAATGAATTGCATTGTTGCAAGGCATTCTTGCTTTCAGCTCACAAAACTACAGTAGGATGTAACAATAATGGTTTTCCCCACAGGTTTGGAAAAATAATAACATATCTCAAATATTAAAGAATCTTAATAAAAACATCTCAAACTTGTCTCATAAGGAAAATCATTTCACTGTATATTTGGAGAATGCACTTTGCACTAAGTTTTTAACTGAGTGATAATCACAGCAAAGTTTCTAATTCTGATTTATACATTTGATTTCCTAGTCAAATGCCAAATGTCTTGTTTTCCGTGAGATTTCTATCTCGAGTAGTACTATGAAACATATTTTGTAATTGTGCAACAACCAGTACTGTTTGTAGTTGAATGCAGTTGAAGGTAGAAAGGCTCTAAATTAAGCATTCTGAATTTGGGGACGGAGAATGGAATTCTGGGGTCTTTTTTTTTTTTTTTTTTTTTTTTTTTTAACATTTTTTATTTATTTTTGGGACAGAGAGAGACAGAGCATGAACGGGGGAGGGGCAGAGACAGAGGGAGACACAGAATCAGAAACAGGCTCCAGGCTCCGAGCCATCAGCCCAGAGCCTGACGCGGGGCTCGAACTCACGGACCGCGAGATCGTGACCTGGCTGAAGTCGGACGCTTAACCGACTGCGCCACCCAGGCGCCCCATGGGGTCTTTAAATCCTCTAAAACTGAATGCAAAATTCCATGTTTGAGTGAACTTTTTTTGCCTATGTAGAAACGGTTTATAGTTTTCACGGGACTGTGTGACAGGGTCCATGGACCAGTTACCTAAAACTATTACCCTGGAGGAAGGTTAGAAAGGGCTTAGCTCAGTCAGAAAGCCTGGTTCTCTCTTTTTTATAGCTGGAAGTATAAAATTAGAATTGTCATTTTCCCTATTGGAGCAGAGAATAAGAAAGGTGAAAATTTCTTTTCACTGTAGACTCATAAGAAATATCTATCTTTCAAAAAACTCATATTTTTACAATACTTTGGATTCCTTTTTAAGCCTAAATCAACAAAATACTATAGTTTTAAAACACTTCTATCTACTTCTTCCAAAGATCTGAGGATACACACACACACACACACACACGCACACCACGCACACCACGCACACACACACACCCACACACACACTGAATTTAGTGAGTCCAATTTTAAAATGAAAATAACTATAAAACAACCATTTCAGGTATAAGCTGTGGCTCTAAACACTGCAGTTGTAATCACTTACAATTAACCTATTGTTAGTCCCTGTCTCTGAAACAAATTCGTAAAAAGTTAGCAAAAATATATTGACATTGTAATTCTCTTTTGATTGTTATTTAAGAATGTTCAGTTTATTTCCTTTAAGGCATTCCTGTAGCAATCAGTTTGGATCTCCATTATGTTAAACGTGTCATTCTGTATTTCATTATAATTAATTGCAAACATGTCTCTTTTTTCCACAGGTTACCTTCCCGAAGTCCAGTATGATTTCTTATTCATGTCTCTTTCTCCTTTATCAGAGTACCTTTCGAAATGAAGGTGCTTCAAAAATGATGGATTTTGTATATTCTAATAAGCACTTCAGATTTGGTCAAACTAGTTCTTGAAAAAAACAGAAAACAAAAAGAAATCACTGTGTCAGATAAGAAGAAGGATCTAATCTGTTAAAAGGTACAAATCTGTAATCCAGATGGAGGAATAAATCTGATCCTCCAATATCTTGAATACAAATACATAGTGAGGTAGAGTTTCAAACAAAGGTCTCCTTTCACTAGGACATAAAGAAAGACACATGTGGGAAAAGGTAATATTTTGACAAGTATCTGATTAATAATCACATAAATAGCTTTGCTACTTAGAAAACTTTTACTCCATCTGACCCAAACTTATACTCAGAAAAGTGGTAAATTCTATTTTCCATTTCTTTTTCCTTGTCTTCTCTTTTCACAGGAGAGCTGTGGGCAGCAAATACAAGCATCAAAATATCCAGATATTGCAGTCCAATGAATTAAGGACACACTCATTTAGCCAATTTTGCTTCCACAAGATGTACATTTTAATTGTAACTCATAATATTGAAATTTTGTAAAGTTAAAGACAAATAAATGTAAAATTTCTTTCCCATGTGCAAAACTTTACTGGGGTAAAACAAAAATCCACCATTCAAAATGTCAGTGTGCCAACTGCAGATTTATGGAACATCCTGAACTGGACTAAGGAGGACTAAATCAAAAACCAATTTATATAATTATTTGATAACTATTCCAGAGCCTTTCCAGGCACTGCAGCTTATTAGCAGGTGCTACATTACCCCAGCCAGCTGTCAATACCTGCTGTCACCACTGCACATGCAAAATATACACAGAAATACAGCAAATATATTCCCCTGATATCCTTCACCATTACATTTTGAAATTAGATTGTGTAAACCTTGTTATCGTCATTCTGATTCATTACTCTAAATGAAGATCTATATGATGCATGCTTTTTAACGTTGATTTTTCCAATCATTGTTATTATTGATAAACACTGGCAAAACTCACTTTAAGATACTCAGAAATTTGATCATTGATACGTGAGTAAAAACTGTTGATGAATTTTCCACAACTTAAATCATGGGGAAATTTTCCATGAAATTACATTTATTTTCACAGTGTGATCTCCTCTTTTTAGTTACACACTTTTCTTTGATCTCTATGTTACTTATAAGACCATGGGTTCACTCGCTCCAGCTTTCTCTTTTGTAAATTCTCTATAAAAAATATCTATGGGATAGATATACTAAGAAATAAAGTTAAAACTGATGGAATTCTTTACCCTTCTAGCAAGATAAGGTAAAAATTGTCAAGATCTTAAAGTTTCCAGACTTTCTTTTTTTAAATTAACTCGCATATTGTTAAAGCTCTTATTTTCCCCAAGCTATTTTCATCTGAGATCTCCCATGAGGGGTTTATCTTCCAGTTTCCTTCTCAACTGGCACATACACAACTTTCCAAATTCCTTACTCGACAGTTTGAGTAAACATTATGTTTATTCCTACTCAATTGATCGAATTTCCCCCCAACCATATGTTTAAATTCATGTCTACCATAAGAACAGATTTGAAAGTGATTTTCCTGCAGGTGGTGGCTTCATATCAAAGTCAGTTTCCTTATACAAATGCTGGATCATGGGAGTTGGCTCCTGTCTGACTAGTCACACACACAGCAATGAGGTTCAACAATAGTACTTAGAATGAATCTGAGGAAACGATCTTCTTAACAAGTAATTCATTCTACTTCCAAGGTCAGTTTTTGTGAGTGTGAGACCTTTTCTCTGAAGGGTTTTATTATATCAGACAGTTTCCAATGGGAGCAAAAATAGTCTTTTAGGTATTTTGAGCTCTATCTCACTCTCCATCTACCTGATAATCAGATATTACAGATTAATGTAATAATGCATCTGGAAGAGATTTGAAACTACCGTTTCATTTTGTTGCTTTTGTCCTGGTGCTTGAAAAATAAATAGACTCTCAAATTACAGTTTATTTCCTTCTAGGTGAAAAAATTAATAAATCAACAATGTATTCTGATCCTTCCCTACACATTGGGGTTTCAGGTCGTGAAATGAAAAAGTTTTTAAAATCCTTTTCTTCCATTTTAGTCAAGTAAAAATGTTATCTTATATTAAATGATGACTTTGTTAAATGATTGATTTGTTCTCTAGGTATAACTGCATAGATCTGGTTTTCTTTTTTTCCAACCAAGCGACAAGGAGAGATTTAATAATCTCCTATACATAAGCCAACTTAAATAAAATTGTTTTACCTCTATTAAAAAACACTCTTAGGTAAATGTTAACCTCATATCTCTTGATATTGAAACCAAGATATTTAAATAACTTGGCAGGGTCTCAAAGCTATATATTTATACGTGTGCCATAAGGCTTTAAAATAGAGGTTAATTGCAGTTGCTAATTGCAAAGCCCATAATCATGTTGCAGATGGAACTCTGTGGCCTGAAGTAATATAGAAAGAGTACATGGATTAAGAAAATAAAATTATAGTGGCACTTTCAGCCACTGACTTGGAGAAGTTGATGGGTTGTGGTGCTCTGAGTCATGGGAAAGATGAGATAATAATACTACTACTACTAAATATATTAGTTCCATTAGAAGTATTAAATCTGAGGGGCGCCTGGGTGGCGCAGTCGGTTAAGCGTCCGACTTCAGCCAGGTCACGATCTCACGGTCCGTGAGTTCGAGCCCCGCGTCAGGCTCTGGGCTGATGGCTCGGAGCCTGGAGCCTGTTTCCGATTCTGTGTCTCCCTCTCTCTCTGCCCCTCCCCCGTTCATGCTCTGTCTCTCTCTGTCCCAAAATAAATTAAAAATGTTGAAAAAAAAAAAAAAAAAAGAAGTATTAAATCTGAGAATAATATTAATACTATAGAGATGTTTAACTATAACATATTATGCACCTGGATAAATTTTGCTTATTCTGTTGAAATAATACCGCTCATGTCATGAGATAGCATCAAGTACAACATCATTAGCTTGTTAAGTGAAAGTTACTTTCTGACATCATTCAACACTAAAAAATCTTTTGTATGAAAAGCTGGGTTTGTAAGTTTTGCAGCATATTCCAATTCATACAGCACTTGTATTACGTTGATTTTTTATTTGCGTTAGTAGGAAAGTAACTTTTCTTTGTTTTTGTCCATAAGGTGACAGGTGATTTGCTTTTAACACATAATTTCCACTTTCAGCTTTGCTCTGATAAGGGGTCAGATTATTATGGTCACTTGTTCCGGAGTTGGCTTTATGTTGTTTTACAATGGAAGTTTCTTTACATTGTTTTATCATACATGTCAATTATTTTACCTCAATATACCTTTATATTATTTAGTTTTCTAAAAGACTGCACATGCTCACATATGCTTACAAAACCCAGGTCTCTAGGTATTCAGTAATGCCTATAAATTTATTAGGTATCATTTCACTTATAAGTTACTGCTTTAATGCTGTGATACCCTGTTAAGAAATAATAGGACCCATATTATTATATTCTCTACATGATTGTATTGATTTTTATCATAATTTCCATAAAAATAAGAATCTTTTGGAAGTTTTGTTACTTTGCTTTCTACAGAGGTGATCCCCCTCTGCAGGAAATAAGCATAAAACTGGACAAAATCCTTCCCCCCCATCATAATTATTTCATAGTACAAAAGATCAACCAAACACAGACAACAAATTGAGAAGTAATTATTCTTCAAAACTCCAACAGTATTGGGTGAGAAAGGTGGCAAATCTGTAGCCTTCTTGTTGGGCTTCCCCACCAGCTTAATCAGAGAAAGCTCTAGTTTTAACTGTGGTGGAGAGCAAAACCCAGCAACTTTGAAATAAGAGATAGAAGACTCCGTTGAAGACTGAGAGACAATAGAGTAGCAACAACAGGTTTTTGTTGTTGTTTTGGCTGAAGATAGCTGACTGGGCCTGAGGTTATAGGCCAAGTGTATGGTGGAAGGAAGAGCAGCCAGAACATAACAGGGAGATTCTAGAAGTGACACAGAAACAGAAATGCTGATATGAGTTCTCCAAATATTTCTGGATAATTTCTAAACTTTGCAAATGTGAAGAAACCTGAGAGGACCCTGAAAAAAATAGAATCCCAGTGAGATTTGGGAAGTAACTTTGACTTTGAAGGTGTTTCTCTAGTCACACATAGCTTAGTTTGCTAAAGGCAGAAGCATTATAGTGTTGAGGTTTATGAGCACAACATCCACTTGAATTATTGGCTAATGACTAAATTATGAAGACATCAGTATGAGTCCTCTTGCCCCTCTCCAAAAAAAAAAAAAAAAAAAAAAAAAGAAGGGCTGAGCAGAGATAACTATAGCTGCACACTATGAGAAAGTGTGGTTATATAATTTAATTACTGACAAAAGAATAAAACAAAGAAGCAAGAGTGCTGAGAGAAATAAAAACCGAATCCAGAATTCCTATAATTTATCATCTAAAACATCCCAGTTCAGGCAAAATTCCTACATATACTGAGAAAAGAAAACTGTGACACTTGCTTAGGGGAAAATAACAACAACAACAACATATAACAATAACCTTAAAACAACTCAAAATGGTCTCATATGGTGTATGTTGGAATTAGTAATGAAGACCTCAAAGTGACTATTATAAATAAGTCCAATAATTAAATATGCCCAAACACTTAAAGAATTTTATAATAACAGTTAGAATATGAATAGGGACTCTAAAAGAGAAATGATAAGTATAAAAAAGACCAAGTGGAAGTTTTAGAGATAAAAGTTATAATAACTAAAATGAAAAAATTCAATAGAAGACCTCACCTGTAGACTGGAGATGGAAATGAAAAATATGAACTGAAGATAAATTAATAAAATTATCTATTTCAAAGATTAAAGAGAACAAAGGTTGAAAGAAAATAAATAGTGCCTCAAAGATCTTTGTAACAATATCATGTATTTCAACATACATGTGATGAGTGTCTCAAAAGGAGAGGAGAGGGAGAAAGGAGAAGAAAATGAATAGCCAAAAATTATTTGTCACATTTAATCAAAAACTCGAACTCATAGAGCCACACTCAGACACGTAATACTTCAACCGCTCAAATTCAAAGATAAAGTACCCCAAGTAGTAAGAAAAAAAAAACTGACCCACGACGTGCAAGGAAAAATGAAAACGTCATTGTCTGACTTCTCAACAGAAATAATAGAGACTAGTAAGCACTAGAATGAAATATTCAATGTACTGATTGTTAAGGAAGACATAAAACTATCTTCTGTGGCAGATAAAATAGATACAAAATAATCTTGTATGTGGAAAATCATAATGAATCAAAAAAAGTTTATTAGAACAAATAAACAAGTTTAGGAAGGTTGCAGATTACAAGATCAATACCCCTAACCCAATTGCATTTCTGCTTATTAGCAAAATAAATCTGATAATGAACTTTAGAAATTCCACTGAAAATAGTTATGAAACAGAAACATTGATAAAATTTAAAGAAGACAAATAATTGGATATACATACCATGTTTAATATTTAGAAGATTCAATATGCTAAAAAGCAAATTCTTCCCAAATTGATCTATCTATAGATTTAACACAAACCCTAACAAAATTTCACTAGCTTTTTTTGTTGTGGGAGGGGATAGAAATTTACAAGCTTAGCTTATAACTTATAAGGAAACATAAAGAATCTAAAACAACCAAAACAATTTAGAAAAAAAATACTGTTGGAGTACATAACTCTCTGATTTTCCAGTTTTCTATAAAAGCTAAAGTAATCAAAGGAGATTAGTATTGGCACAAGAATAGACTTATAGACCAACGGAACAGAGTCCAAAAATGGCCCCCACACATATGGGGAGTTCGTTTTGAACAAAAGTGTCATTGTAATTAAATGAGGAAACAATACTCTTTTAAATAAATGGTACAGAAATATTTGTATATCTATTCGCAAACAAAAAATTAACATCGATCTCTCCCTCACACCATATAAATAATCAGGTTAAAATGAATTATTGATTTAAATGTAGGAACTAGAGCTATAAAATTTCTAGAAGGATCCACAAAAGAAAACACTCTGAGACCTTGCCATAGTCAAATATTTCTTCGGTTGGATACAAAACAGCACAAAAAAATAAAAGAAAAATGACTAAAAAGATTTTATTAAAATTAAAACTTTTACTTCTCAAAAGACATTCCTGAAAACAGATAAGCAACAGTCTGGAAGAAAATATTTGCAAAACCTATATCTTATGTATACAGTATATAAAGAACACTTGAAACTCAAAAATAAGAATTCAAAAATTTCCTTTAAAAGGAAAAAATATTTTAATTGTTAGCCTAGCCCCACCTTCCAAAAGATGACTGAATGGTGAGAAACACATGACAAAATGATTCATGTGAATCATGTGAATAATTCAATATTCAGCATGATGAATCATTAGGGAAACAAATTACAATGACAAGACATACTACACTAGAATTCATTGAAAGAAAGAAAGAAGAAATAAGGAAGGAAGACTGGCATACTAACTTGTCAGTAAGAATGTGAAGAAACTAGAACACTAATGATTTGCTGGTGGGAACATAAAATGCCATGGCCACTTGGTAAAACAATTTGCTAATCTTTCAACGTTAAATTTACATTTACCATGTAACCCACCCACTCAACTCTTCAAAGTCTGTTCTAGAGAAATGAAAATATATGCCCACTAAATTCTTTTATGGAAAATTAATAGCAGCATTATTCACAGTAACAAACATCTGGAAACAACCCAACAATGCACAAGCTGGTAAACGGATAAGCAATCTGTGGTATATTAACATAATGGAGTACTATTCAGCAAAAAAAGAAGGAACTACTAATGCATGCAGTAACATAGATCAATCTGAAAAATATGCTATGTGAAAGAAGTCATATATAATTTATATGGATTTTCTGGGAAAGGCAAAATTATAGAGATAGAATCCAATATCTGGTTGTCTGGGACTAGGTATCAGAGCGGGGATGTACTGCAAAGAGCACAAGAGGATGCCTGAGGTTATAACAATATTCTAAAACTGCACAAACTGTATGAATTCATTGAAATCATTAAATTGTACTTATAAAAGAGTTTAATTTTTTGCTATATAAATTATACCTTAACCAAGCTGTTAAAAATTCTCTATTAAAAAAAGAGAAAGAGAGTGAAAGAAAGAAATTAAGGTTTGGGGTTCTGATTATTGCATTATTTATGTACATACAGTTTAACATTTTTTGATCACCTACTATGTTCTAGGTTCCCTAGGGAGATTAAAAAAAAATTCTCTGTCCTCAAGTCACAATAAATGACCAAAATAGAACTGAATAACTTTGAGACGAAAAACGAGATAAAAAGTTAAAATTGAGATAGGAGTTGCTATAAAAA
This sequence comes from Neofelis nebulosa, assembly GCF_028018385.1. Classification (NCBI taxonomy): domain Eukaryota; kingdom Metazoa; phylum Chordata; class Mammalia; order Carnivora; family Felidae; genus Neofelis; species Neofelis nebulosa. Next base: position 44,761,651 of record NC_080789.1, on the reverse strand, counting down.
TAAAATTCATTGATTTTAATTGAGCATTCCAAAGAACACTTCAGAATGAAGAGTGTGCCTGTTAGTTGTTGAAAAAAATGATTGGATTTAAAAATGCAGAGTTGATGTGGAGAAGACATTTACCAAGGAGGAAGCAGCAGGAGTAAAAGCATGTAGGCTCTAAACATATCACATCATGTTGCTATCAAAAAATAATAGGGATGTCTCTCTAGTAAAGTAAGAGCCTGTAATTTTCTTTTAAAAACAATTTTATTAGGGAGTATACATTGGCAGCTTTTTTTCTTATTAAAATAAATGAGCAGTATAAATTAAAGTTACAATGTCAAAAATTTAATTACTCTGATCTTGTTTATAATCTCCCTTGGGTTTCAAATATATTTTTAAATATCCCAACCATGCACCTGTAAATCATATTTTTAGGCCATCTGTAATTTTCTCTAAGACCTCATAATATAGGTGATATTTACAATGGAAAATGATGATCACGTAAACAAGAGAAAACCCAAGAAATATAATTATGCAAAATTATAAATAGGTGTACTTCTTTTTAGGAAATGAAGGACATAGCGATATTGTTTAAGAAAACAAACTGAAAAGCATCTATTCATGTAGGAATATTATTATTTAGCCAAAAATTCACAGTGGAGTTTGTCTAAGGTATTACACTCAACATTAAGCTACCAATAAGCAATTAGAATGACTTTACTTAGTTTACGGAATAAAGTTTATCTGTACTTACTTAGGCTCAGAAATAAATAAATCTAGTTAGAGTAATGGAGAATGTAGAACCAAGTACCTGAAAGATTGCCTAATGGAGTTACTGCTCCAGCGGAGTCTCCATATTTCTAGCTTTTTATGGTCTACTCCATCACGCAGCTTCTGAACGTTTCACTTTGAAAGTCACTCTGAGGTTAAGTTCTGATCACACATTTTTTAGTTGACCTGAAAATGATAATTCAGGCCTGATATTTTGGAAGTGTTGGTGTTAAAAGATGATTTATCTTTTTATAAACATAATCACTTTGTTGATCACAATCAACGCTGTCATACAAGATAAATGGGCAAGGTGTGTAAAGAAGATATATTTTAAGTCCAAGAACTAACTGCATTGATTGCATAGGTTCACAATTGAAAAGTAAGTTTGCATACTTCCTTTATACTTTTTATATTTTTATATTTTCTAGATTTTTATATTTACATTCATTTATTTTGTCTTCTGAACACAATGTAAAGTTATAACATACCTATTTCTACTAGAGAAGACCTTGAAATTTACAGAAGGCTAAAAGAAAATTTAAGTGCTTATTTGTGTTATAACAAATCTTTTTTTTTTCTTTTTACTCTTATTGCTCTGAATAAGATGGCTTCGATTGGCTGAAATAAGCTGAATAAACTAGAGATGAAAGAGTCTCAAGAACTTTCTGGGTCTTCCACTACACTGTTGGCATCTATCCAAAAATAAAGATGCAGATGAAAATGAAAAATAATTTCAAAATATTACCATGATGATAAAATAAAAATAATAGGATAATAATTAATGTTAATTTTTATGAGTCATATATAGAATTGGGTAATTTTAGCTGCATTTACTCCCAAGCTTTCATTTTTCCCCTTTTGCTAATAATCAACATCGATGTACACTGTATAAGCCCCATGATTTGCCTTCTACTGGCACTATATTTTCCTACTAATCCTTGTTAAATGCTTAGGAAAAATACTAAAGTCTTAAATGGAAACATAAAATACAGCAATAATTTTTTAAGTGAAAAGACAATGGCAAGTTTTAACACGGGATCATCATTTCAGATAGTTAAAGTCAGACAAGAATGGAGACAGAGCATGTAAACTAAAATACCTCAAAACTATTTATATGAAAGCTAAGGAAAAGAACGTGTAACTGAATTATTCCAAATATGCTATATATACCTAGTAAATGGTACTACAGAGCAGGTGTTTTTCATTATGCTATGACTTTTCTGGTATCATTACAGTTTAATAGTTTTTTTTTCTATATGTATTAAATTTGAAGCATAATAATTAATCAGGTAAAAACATATATAGAATTCCTAATGAGTAGATATTTACCATATACGCTCACCTTTAAATAATTGTGATATGACACTTATATGTACTCTGCACGTAAAACCATATTTTTTAAGCAAAATAATGGAAAATTGTTTGAGCATTAGACTTTTATGTGTCTACTTATGAGATTCTCTGACATAGGCTGTCAGTGAGATATCCAAATAGAAAGTACACATCTCTATTCAGATTGGAATGCAAAAAAAATGTACTTAAATACATTTGCATTACTCTATGAACTCCTTTGCTATAGATAAAAATCATATTCCCAACTGTACTCTCCAAAAATTAAAATCAAACTTCAGAGGTCAAAATCCTGGTGGAATTCTATAAACCTGTGTCAGACATCAGACCTGAATCCCAGCTTAGAAGACAAAAAATTTCCAGTGTATAGGTAAAAGCTTACAACCTGACAAATGTATAGTCATTTTTTTTGCCCAGAAAGAACAGAATGGAATGTTACTGCTTACATTTACTTACCCAAATCAAGAGAGGGGAATAAAAGAGGAGATAATGCAAAACTATAGTTAATCAAAATACATCATATTTAGATTGCAATGGGCTAGATTGCTTTTGTTCTTACCTTACCTCACTAACCATGTTTTACTAAGGTGAATTTTGAAGTTTAATTGACAGTATTAGGGCACACATGCTTTCCGAGGTGGCTCAGAATGGCTGAGGTAATAATTTGAGAAATATTCTCAGATCAAGCTATTATTATCATCTTTAAAACAAACTTTTTAACTTATATAATAATAATGGAAGGTCCAGGTTTTGTGGTACCCGAAATTTATACAATTTTGGAGACTCTCTTTAAGTAAAATAATGCAATTGTACAAATATAAAATTAAGTACAAAAGCAAATCTTAACTGAAAGTGGTCTTAACTGATTGTCGTCAAATTTCTAGCTGCTGTAAATTTTACAAAAATGTATGAACATACTTCTAGAGCCCTTGAAAGAAACCAGTGCCCCCAATGAGGAGCCCCCAAGCTTGATCTTCATTAGCTGTAGTGCAGACCTTCCACGAACCTATAAGCCATTTGAAACATACTTCTAGGCCTAAAGATGTGTAAAGATACAATCTGGATGCTATCCAGCTAGATGTCAGAAAGGAAGTCTTGAAATTGGATGAGATGACAGGAAGGAGAGGTTGTTCACAATTGAATAGGGCTTTCAACAGGGCACAGTTATTTTGTAGAGTTATTCAAGGAGCAGTGGAATTGAGCAGTACAGGATTATGAGTATGGGAAACATGGCAGCAAGATCTTTGTACTTGTTGTGATCATTTTTAAATAACATAAATGAAAGAGGCAAGACCTTAGACAACTTAATCCTAAATGTCCAAGCAAAATGCCTTCTATTTCTGGGTTTACTGGTGTCTTGATGGTGGAGACCATCAATAGTCTGAAAGGCAAGCTGGTGGCTCAGAAAAGAAGAGAGGGCTGGTGAGGCACATCTTTGCATCTTTAATGTATACTATCTTCAAATCCTGTTAAGTGTTAATATATAATGACTCGGTTGCTAGAAGTATTTTTATCCTGACAGTGTTGAGTTACGTAGACCAATAGTTCTGAGAACAGAGCGGTCAAAAATCTTTTAATCTTTTGTTTATAAAAGTTATTAGTCCATTGCTGGAATTTAAGAGTGGTTCTTCTTCCTCTCTCTAAAACATACCATCTTATCTATTAGAAAGTAAACATCTTGTCACTCAGGAAGAAAACTTGCTGTAATTTTATTTGGCTCAAAGAATATTCCCCATATATGTTGTTCATTTATCCAATTTGATAATAGGTGAATCCATCATGATTCTTTAGATAAGAAAGGTTAATGTACAGCTTGTTCCAGACATTCTTTCCTATTACTTTTATCTTTTCCTATTATATTCTTAAATCCCCCCCCCAATTCTACTCTTTGATTACTCATGCAATCTTGCAATTAAAAATTATATCTCAAGATTATTTTTTAACATGCACCCCAGTACTGGCTCAAGTTATGGATAATTAAACATTCCTACTGCAGAAAGCATGACAAGAATAAAAATATAATACCAACAATAAAAATAGATTTAATTTATTGATCACTTACATGCTGAATGCTTAACATCCACTATTTGGTAGCAATTATTATTTACTCCCATTTTAAAAGATGAAGAAACTATGTATTTATGAGCTTGAATAGTCTACTCAAACTTATACAATTAAAAATATAAAATTCCCAACACTGAGGTCATGCTCAATATGTGCTATAATCTAAATGATTTATATATTAATATATTTAATTATTATAATAATACTAGAAATACTATTTATCTCTGTTTCTTAGATGAAGAAACTGAAGCAAAGTGAGGTTAAGTAACTTGGCCAAGATCCCATAGCAACTAAATGATAAACTCAGGCGTCATACCTAGCTGATTTGGCCATAGAGCCCATCCTTTTAATTACCTCACTTAAAATTTGCGTACTGAGAAAATAAATCGTAACATTAATTGATCTCAAAATGTGCATAATTAGCCATTCTAAGAGAAACAGCAAATGAAAAATGATAAGAGTTCAGTTCTTTTCTCAACAGATAACAAACTGCAAATGTGTTCTTGTAATTCACATCGAGGGTGATAAACCTAAGTCTGATTCTAGACCCAAGTCAAGATCAAAGGAAGATCTAACTCTAAGAAATAAGATAACATTATATTTGACTGAAGTGTCAGGTATAGCACAAAATATCTGAGATATTTGCTTACTATTCTAAAATTCTTTAAAAACAATTTACATAATGAACTAACAAACATGTAAAGGATAAGCATTTGAAAAATTCAACATTGACACATGACAAAAACTCTCAGCTATGTAGAAATATAAGGAACTTCCTTAATACAATAAAGGACATCTACAAAATATACAGCTCAAAATAGATTTAATGGCAAAAGAGTGAATAAATACATTGCCCCTAAGTCAAATTCACTCTATGATTTTTGTATATTCATATTTTATTCTGAAAATTTTCTAAAACTATGTATTGGTTTACTAAACTGTTTTGTTGATTTCTAAGGATTTCCTACATTGATAATCATATTGTCAAGGCGTGGCTACCATACATTTCTTTTTTTGCCTTATTGTACTCTCTAGAAAGTCCAGTAAGCTGTTGAATGGAAATGGTGAGACTTGATAGGCTAAAGTAAACAAAATGCTCCTAAAATGTCCACCTGGCTGAAATGCCAATTTATGTACAGGGCATGGTAAGTTGCAAATAACTGGTTAAGTACTAAGGGTAATGTGGGTGTGCTTTGGGTCCAGGGTAGCACTAGAAATTAAAATACTTACGCTATGTGGTTTTATAAAGCATGTCTATCTGTATCATTATATTTCATTCCACTAAAAATCCTTTATTTTTTTAAAAGTTTATTTACTTATTTTGAGAGAGAGAGAGAGAGAATTGGAGCAGGGGAGGGGCAGAGAGAGAGAGAGAGTCCAAGTAGGCTCCTTGCAGTCAGCACAGCACCACACACAGGGCTTAATCTCATGAACCATAAGATTATCAACAGTTGGACACTTAACCAACTAAACCACCCAGGTGCCCCTAAATATCCTTTAAATTAAAATCATATAATTTGTGTTATTAATATTTGGGGGCAAGAAGAAACAGCTCAGTTAGAAGTCTTGGCCAGTATTATCTAACTTTGGCTTTTATTCTAAATCCTATGTTTATGTATCACCATAAGATTCTCTGTATATGCATTAGGAACAATAGACATACACAATACTCAATGCAAGTTGTAGCAATAAGACAATAAATAAAACATGGTTAGATGAGGGAGTAAAGGATATTACATGTTGCTTCTTAGAGAAAGTGAGTGTTGAACCAAATCTTGAAGGAATAAACTAGTAAAGATTTGTTAATAGGGGTTGTAGAGAGTCTGGATCACTGAAGATTATTAAATAGAAGCTAAGTAAATATGTGTGGAACAGAAGTTATTTCAGGAGTCTGAGAATCCTATGAGCAAAATCATAGGAAGGGGAGAAAGAATACTTAACATTTCTGTAAAGGTGCTAGTAAGAAGCCTGGACAAATTAAAGGGAACTGCTAAGTGGAGTAGTAGAGCATTACCTCAGAGATCTGGAGAAAGGAAACAGAAGGGGAGGTTTATAAAAGAAGGTTCAGAAAACACATGCATTACCATTTAAAAAGAGAATAACCTGGGAGTTGATGCCTAGACAATGAAGCTAGACTATACAGGTATATTTTGCAGTAATTGTTGTTATAACAGGATAATTTTGTTAGCTCTCCAGGTCTCAGTTTCTTCACACTAAAATGGGACAATAGTATTGTTACAAACGTTGTAATACTTAATTCTTAAACTGAAGTTGTCCTTACATACAATGTCTATAAAGCAATGAGCAGAGCAATAGTTAGCATCATATAATGGCTTACATTAACAAATAGGAAATAAAATGGAGTTCTGTAGTGTCTGCTGAAATGATTGTACATAATAGTTGTCATTAAATTTTTTGACACATCAATACTGTATTTGATCTATACTATAAGTACCTTAACTAAAAAAAAATAGTGGCTTCTCTAAAGTGATTTCATTTATGTGTTTCTTTTAGCTCTAATGGGGTTATTGGCACTTATCATCATATGGCAGCACATATTATTGCTGCCAGACTGGTTTCAAAGCAAAACATAATTTTTCACTAAAGGCTCTATAATTTAATATTGTCCAAGATATAAAAACTAGTTGTGCATAGCAGTGACTTTAAAGGTATTTTATAATTTAATTGGCCTTTTCTTCTTTCTTTTTGAATTCATTGCAGATTAAAGTAGGCATTATGGTTTCGATGGAACAAAAGAGTTATCTTCAAAACATGTCACAAAGGCCTGGGAAGCTGGCAATAAAAAGCTGCTAATAAGAACCCGCTAATAAGCGGCTCTAAGGTACCTCAAAATAACATTACTATGAGCTTCTCCATCCCCCAATCCAACTTCAAACATCAAAGAGAAAGGATACCCAACAGAAATGCATATTGATTATTACCTGCTTTTTTGTTGTGAGTATCTTTTGTCATGCACAGTTTGAGGAGCTGAATGTGTATAAAACAAGGAATATAGCTTAAGAGTAATGAAATGTGAGTCCTATTGTTAATATAATATTTCTATCCTACTTCACAGGCTGTAAGAACTGAGATAATGCTTTTATTCTTGTCTTCCTTCCTACCTTCCGTCTTTGCCTCTTTCTTGCCCTCTTTTTTTTTTTTTTTCAACAGAAACCTGAGTTGATAAAGTTTTACTTATAGAATTCATGATGTGGGAGTGCATTCCAAATAAAATCACATCTGTAATAGGGTTGATGATAAATCTTTATAGATGGGGCCCAAAGGTGAAACTACTAGACTGATTTGGCTAATCATTGGATACGAGTTATATTGCAGCCCAGTAACTATTTCCTCACCATTTTCGTTCAAGAAAATCACACATGTGCCCACTCTCAGACGTGTATCTTGGATGAAGTTCCATGTGTCTTTTGACAAGATTGGACAACTTTACATGGAAAATGTCTCTTAGAATCAAACCATCATATCCTTGGGACTCACATGACCAGGAAGATGCTCATGTGACCAAGCAGAGTTAATTAAAAACAATGCCTTTTGCTTGAAATTTAGGGAAAGGAGTTTTCCCCTTACTGCTGGCAAAGAAGTTAGGGTTTTGAGGACTGGGCCTTCTGCAGCCACTGTGAGACCATAAAAGAATCTGTAGGAGTATTAATTCAACTTGATGAACGGTAGGAAGAAATTTCCCTTAATTCAGTTTACTACCTTTCACACTTCTTTTGAGATTTTGCAACAGGAAGAATGTTGATGTTTAACAAAATACTTACTGAATAAAAAATATGTCTTTATTTACTTCCTTCAGAGTAAAAGAAAAAAGTTACTTATCAGTACTTTTTGGGTGCTAAATTATAAGACACTCATTTTTCTTTGTATTGAAAGGCAAATATATTATAAACCTAATTATAGATATTACTGAAGTTTAACAATCCTATTGTGATTAGCAGACCTATATTTCTGATAGGGTTTTTTGTTGTTGTTATTTTCTTATTATTATTAACCCATTCTCCTAAGTGCATCTCTGGGTATGTTGTGAACACAAGCAGCCAAGTATATAGAATATAGCAAATATCCTTTAAGTTGAAAAATCAGCTGTCATCTTTTTGTGTGGTCTTTTAAATTTCAGATCTCAAGCCACTAAATTTGAAAGAGTGAATGAAGAGCATTAAAATATAAATTGGTTATTTTAAAGCTAGTTTTTATAGGAAATTGACAGTGAATTCAGCCACATATATGTCACATAGTAATTGAATGTATTACTACTTAACTCTAAGTATTTTCCTGAAATGCAGTCTTTAATATATGTTCCCTATGGTTTATCAGAGTCTAAATACCTGTGGTAAAAATCAGAGTTAGAAACATAGTAAATGAATAATTAAGCGATGCCTACATACCATACTTCTAAAATAGTGAATTCCAGCTCCAGAAATGACAAAGTAGGTTATATTGGAATAACCAGCCAAAAGATAACCATTATAAACTCTGGTGGTGGGAGGAACAATTATACAAAGGTATTAGAGAGCTATCCAAAGCAGGAAAAAACTTTAGGTTATCTAACACTTTACAACATAAGTTAACTGGATGAGATCTAAGTACATATATCTTTTCCATGAGGATATTTCCTAGGTTATGAATATAGAGGCTAGAAGTCAAACAGAAAGATGCATTTCAATCAGTTTAATGTTTCACAAGACAGAATTTTAGGTAACTAGAATGTCTAGAAATTAAGGAGGAAAATCTCAGAAAGAATGAAATCCAGTAGGGTCTATCCCCAAGTATATCCATAAATTCCTTTAAAACCATGGCTTACCTCTAAGCTAAACACACATGTGGAACATTCTGAAGATCCATGTGGTATATATATATAAATACATACATACATACATACATACATACATACATACATACATACAAAGTCTGGAGGACTGAAAGACCAAGAAAGGATTTCAGCTTTTGCTCAAAGGAACAGGAGTGGCAGGGACAGGAGTTTTGAGTCCTGTCAAGTTAGAGGTATTGACTAAAAACCTTGAATTTTCCAGAGTCTGCCCTAATAGAGCATAAAACCAAGCCTCTGCAAGTTCAAGATGAATTGCCAGTAACTTAATTATCTGCTGAAACAAAAAGAAACCATCATCAGTGAATACTAAAATCTAAGAACTCTACAGAGTGTTATTTATAAAGTCTAATATACAATAGAAATTTATAAAATACACTGATAAGACAATGTGACCAACTGTTCAGGAAAAAAAAAGACATTATAAACACAGTAAGGAATAACCCAATGTGGAAATAACAGTAAATATCTTTAAAGAAAATGTTCAAATATGTTTAAGGACTTAAATGAAAACATGGTTAAATTAACTGAATATAAATGCAGAAAATCAATAGTGGACAACCCAATGGAAATTATAAATTGAAAATTGCAAATCCGACATGAGAAATAAAATTACTAGATAGGCTTGATAACAGAAACAAGAGGACAGAAAATGGGCTGATTTTTAAGATAGACTAATAGAAACTATATAATGTCAAGAACTAGAGAAAAATGACTTAGAGAATGAAGAGAAGCTCAGTGACTTGTGAAGCAACAGTAAATGTTTTCAGACATGTAGAATTGAGCCCAAGAAATATGAAGTTACAGTGATCAAGACAATGTGTTCTTGGGAGTATGGACAGAAAAATAAATTGACAGAACAAATAAAAAATACAGGTACACATAAAAGGTCAATTGCTGTTTGATCAAGACACTAAGCCAATTCAATACAGAAAGAGGAGTATTTTCAAAAAGTGGTTTTATGCCTGCTGGATATCCACATCAGAAAAAACAAAAAAACAAACCTACATCAAGTTTGACACAAAAATATTTGTAAGATGAAATTCATACAATGTACAAGTAAAACAAGAAAGCTCCTACATGAAAACATGCAATACATCTTAAAAACCATGGGGGAAGATAGAATTTCTGAGAGAGAATCAAAACGCACTAACTATGAAAGAAAAAAATACATAGAATTCATCAAAATTAGAACTTCTCATCCAAACATATTTTTTAAGGCCACAGAGAAAATATTTACAATGCATGCATTTGATAAAGGACTTGTAACAATATAAATAATTCACACAAGGCAATAAAAAGACAACTTAATTTAGGGGCCTCTGGGTGACTCAGTTGGTTAAGCGTCCGACTTCAGCTCAGGTCATGATCTCACAGTCTGTGAGTTTGAGCCCCGCGTGGGCCTCTGTGCTGACAGCTCAGACTGGAGCCTGCTTCAGATTCTGTGTCTCCTCTCTCTCTCTGCCCCTCCCCTGCTCATGCTCTGTCTCTCTCTGTCTCAAAAATAAATTAAAACATTAAAAAAAATTTTTTAAAAGACAACTTAATTTTAAAATAATTCAGCAAGAGATCTGAACAGATATTTCACAAGTGAAGATAAACAGATGGCTAATAAGCACACAGAAAGATGTTCAAGATCATTAATCATCAAATTAAAACCACAATGAAATCATTTCAAATCCAGAATTGCTAAAACCTGAAAGATTGACAACACTAAATGTTAGTGAAGAAACAGGGTTATGGGAAGTCTCATGTATTGCTGGTGGAATGTGAAATGGTATACACCCTTTGCAAATATGGCAGTTTCTTAAAAAGTTGAATATATACCTATCTATGACCCATCAATTCTAGATATTTACATAAGAGAAAAAGAAAAAGTATATTCACTAAAGACTGTACAAAAATGTTTGTAGCAGTTTCATTAAAATTAGCTCAAATATAAATACTCAATTACCTTCATTAAAAATCCTGGGCAAACAAATTGTAGTGTATTTCTTCAATGGCATACTACTCAGCTGTTAAAAGGAACAGGTTACTGATATATGCAGAAAATATAGGGGGGGAATCAAAAATATATGTTGAACAGAAGAAGCCAGGTACATAACAAACAGAATATTATCTCTGCTTCCATTCATATGAAATTCAAGAATGGGCAAAATTAAACTATGTGGTGGTGGGTAGTGGGTGGTGGCTGGCTGGATAGGTGAGCAGTGATGTGCACATGTATGTTTAAGCACATCTCTGTGGGGTATAAAAGTGAATTTTAAAAATGTGATTTCCATGTTGTAAATACTGACCTTACCCATTTCAAGCTACTGTCATGAAGTTATTGAAGACAGAGTCAGGAATGTGCAGTAAGACAATACAAATATGGTTATTTCTAAAACACAGAAGCAATAGACAAATAATCTCAAGAGCAGAACAGTAAAATGTAGTAAAATAATGAATCTGATTTTTGAAATTAATTATTAATTTTTTTAATTTATTGAGCTGTAAGTTCATATGTATAACTTGCTTTTTAATAATGCCTATTTAATAGCTCACAAAAATTCCTGAAATAGGGTCAATCTCCACTTGCAAATTTTTATAAGCCATTCTTAGTATACCCTTGGAAGAGGAACATTTCTGAAGCAATGGTAATGTTCTACATCTTAACAGGGATGATGGGTCATGGTTGTGTATGTTTATCAAAACTCATCAGTTCTCTACTTAAGACCTGCTCATTTTACATTATGCACTTACTACTGAAAACCATATGTGACCAATAATGTGTGTTAAGATATAGATTCTTTAGGATCGTATATTTTTACTTTTCCTTGAGTCTATTGAGTGATTTTATCTGCTTATTTCTAAATCAGTTAATATTTTGGAGTTATAATTAAAAATATTTTTTATTAGGGAAAATATGTAACAAGATATACCATTAACCATTTTCGTATGCGCACGTCCCTTAATCACAGTCACAATGTTATACAACCACCACCGCTGTCCATTTCCAAAATTTTTTCATCATCCCAAACAAACTCTGTTCTATTTAACCAATAACTCCCCATTCCCTCCTCATTTTAACTCCTGGTATTCCCAATATGCTTTCTGTCTTTACAATTTACCTGTTCTAGATACTTCCTAAACATAATCCAAATATAAACAAGTGATTCACTTATGCAACAAATATTCTTTTTACATCCTACTATATGCCAACATTTTTAACATTGTACTTACAGAAATGAGCAAAATATTTAAACATTTTTGCCCTCATAGAGTTTACATTCTTCTTATGGTAGTTTAGATGATAGATATTTTCTCAGTCTGTCTGTCTCTCTCTCTTTCTCTCTCTCTCCCCAGGATTTTAGTGACACATGGTTTCTAATGAGAACATACCAGAACTTGGAAGCATGACTAGAGATAAGCCCTTTTATTTCATGTTCTAAATAGCAGCTACCCTGCAGGAGATGAAGACTTAAAAACGGACACAAACATTAAGGTTAAGTTTTTCCATCATCTTGGTAATTTGTTTTTCAACTCGAGTTCCAGAAAAGACATAGATAAGTTGATTTTGTGGTATCTGGTTCTTTATCCATATCATATTATGATTAATTCATTATAGAGAATCATTGTATTTTTAGCTGAGTCTGTTACCTAAAATTGTGAATTCCTAACTAAGCTAATAAAATATTTCAAATTTATAGTGCTTTAAACATTGATGTTTATGACAACCTTGTGAGAGACAATACAACAGGAAATAATTTCATGTCTTATCCGTGAGGAAACAAAGATTATGTGATTTACCCAGCATCAGATGAAAGACGTGGTACTCAAATCAAAATTAATTTAAGTATTGTTATAATGGACTCTATTGTCTGATATGTGTGACATAACTATCCTTGGCCCTAGATTTTGAGAGCATTTTAATAATGGATTATCAAAAATATTATGTAATAAAAAAATTCACAAATGAATTGCATAGTATTTTTAACTTAAAATTTATGTTGAATTTTACTTGCTTTTAATTTTTTGTTTGATTTAAAAACAGGTTTGTAAGTACCATGCATTTAAATGATAGTATTTATGGTCTGAAAATGCATGGTAAGCATAGTGACTCACTATGTCACAAGAGTTAGAACACACTGTCCAACTTTCTATGGTCTATATGGCCTGAATTGTGATGACAATGGGTTTTAATATTATTTATGTGCTTCATTAAATTAAAAAATTATATTCACGATAGCATCAGTAAAAAGCAAACATTGATTTTATGTTAGTGAACAAATTAATCCCACAAAGTTGATGTAAACATCGATATGGTAACATATACAGGGCTTCTTAGAATTTGTGTGCAGATAAACCAGCCTTTTCACAGATATGTGTGTAAAAGATCCGATGTGAACTACTTAAAGAAGGACAACGTAGACCTTTTGAGACTACATGGCTGTTTTGCAAAAGGTCAGTAAAATAAACAAACTTCTTTTTCAGACATCTTGTTATAGGAATCACAGGCTAAATTTATCATAGATATTCTCGAGGTTTGATATTTGATTTACTATTTGGCTTAAGACTTTTAACATTTGTACATATATACTTTAAAAGTATAATCATCATTTTGGTTAATTTTGAATACTTTTTTTTTTTTTTTAATTTTTTTTTCAACGTTTTTTATTTATTTTTGGGACAGAGAGAGACAGAGCATGAACAGGGGAGGGGCAGAGAGAGAGGGAGACACAGAATCGGAAACAGGCTCCAGGCTCCGAGCCATCAGCCCAGAGCCTGACGCGGGGCTTGAACTCACGGACCGCGAGATCGTGACCTGGCTGAAGTCGGACGCTTAACCGACTGCGCCACCCAGGCGCCCCTTGAATACTTTTTATATGAGACTCAATAATTTATCAGGATTAAACTTGTCATTGGCAGATCACTTAACATAATAAATATACGGGAGATTAATTTGAAGAACTTAAAGTTAGTAAATATTTCCTCCCAATATATACTCTTTACTTATCTACATTTTCTGCATAAATTAACTTATAAATTAGGCAAATTCCAAAATTATTTTTATATACCTAAATAGTATATTTTGTTAAGAGCCACATTCTTAATTTTTTATACTTGTCAATATGAACTCTATATGAATATTGGCTATGTTGTTATATTTTCACCTCTTTTTTTTAGGTTTGTTCCACCATGAAACAATTCCAAGTCTCTGATAGTAGTAATAACTGGTTTTCACTTTTTTTTTTTTTTCATGTGCCAACTTGTTCCCAAGTCTGACAGCTGCTGGTCTTCTCATTAGTATCACTTTCATATTTTCATGCTATAAGAGCTGGCATACCAGACAAGAAGCTACTTTTTCATCAATTTCTTTGTGGGATGCTTGCCAAAATACTGTAGCCCATGCTCTTCTTTTGCACCATTTCATGTGCCCAAATAGCCATGATGTATTCTGTTTAATACTCTCTGGCAAAGGTTACTGGAAAGAACTATGCAATTATCTTTCAGCAATACACCATTTACCATTGTGAGAGATACCCTGATGTTCCCATATGCCCATAAGGCTTTTCTAGTTTCTTTTACTTTTTCAGCCAACCTACTCATAATAAAATTAATACATTGTTAACATCGGGTCCATGGCTATCTCCTATGCCATCCATCTGGACTTGTCTTCTGTAATAGGCAAGATTTTATGAATGGTTTCAGTCTGTGTTCCCAGACCTGAAATATTTTGGACAATAATCCCAAAGTTAAGAACTTTATAAATAAATTTCCAACGGGTATTTCTAAAGCATTGGCCATATTATCAAATTTGACCTTTGATATCTTGATTATACTCAAAATGAGAGGTGTTAAATTACACAGACATCTTCTATGTTCTTCATTTGATGATCCTGGGTTTTTAGGTTTTTTTGTTGAATAGCTTACACGTACTGCTCTTGCCACTGACAAAGTAGAACAGAGGTGACATATGGGCAGGTTTATTTAAGAGAGCTTTCAGGAGAAGAAGAGTAAGGGGAGAAGCCAAGCAAATGTGTGGTTTTTGCTAGAGATTTGCTTTAGCAATATTCCACGGGGACATTTATACCACTAACTGAACCAGAGTTGTTTCTACTTTGAGCCAAGGGAGCCAGCCTTCAATATCATTGTGTCAGAAAGTCATTGGCTGTGGTCTTCTGAGAGAGGCTGGGCAGATGATCTCCCAGTTGAACAATTAAGTAAGCTCCTGTTTGGCCCGAAAAAATTCTCCAGAAAAATAAAGCTGAAATGTCCACCACAGGTGAAAAATGCGGCATACACATACAATGGAATGTTATTCAACCTTAAAAATGAAGGAAATTCTAATACATGCTACAACATGGATAAGTCATGAGAACATTATAATAAGGGGAAAAAACCCAATCACAGAAAGGCAAATACTAAATTATTCCATATATATGAGGTTCTTAGAATAGTAAAAACCATAGAGACAGAAAGTAGAATGGTGTTTGTCAGGGATCGTGATAAGGAAACGAAGTGTAACAATAGTGGGTGCCTGCCTCTCTGCCTGCACCTCTGTGATGAGAAGCAGAAGTAAGTGACCAGGACACAGCTCTTTGTTATCTGGAAGATAGGATCCCTGTTGCCCACCTAGACTCTGTCAAGATGTGTACAAAATGCTCCAGCACACATACATAGTTCCCTTTCATGGAGCTGAAGGAACACATGGGTAATTGCTGAGGAGTTGAGTTGAAACTTGCCAAAATTAACCGAATTTACTATCCAGTCCTTCCCCTGGAAGGCACAGGTTGTTAATAGGCTCCATAGTCCAAAATAGTTACATCAAACAGATCCTGCCAGTGTAATTACTACCTGGGTGGGGAGACAGAATCCTGGTACTTCCTACTCTGCCATTATTGCAGAGTCCTCTCACATACCATAGCTTTTAAGATTTCAAAGACATTTCAAGACAACATACACAAACATTTGAAACAACCCAAAAATTTAAAACAAAGTATAATTAAATGAGAATATATAAAGTTCTGTTATAAATTTTAGGAGAGATCAGAAAGAAGCGAGTTCAGTGAGTGCATGCTGATTCCAAAATTTTAATAATGTGTCTTAGATTTGGCATGGAAACATAAGCCTTGAGTAGATGGAAAAACAGGTATCAGGTTACAATATAAAGGGTTAGAGACAGTCATGACCTTAAATAGTAAAAGATCTGTTTATGGAAACTTGATTGGCTGGAGCTCATGCTATCATGTTAAAGTAAAATGAAGACAGACTGAAAAGAACTTTCATCAGTTTTATTCCAAGGACTCTGGCAAGTTCTTGAATGACTTAGTGGGGGAAAATGTGTGCACATGTGTGTGTGTGTGGGGGGGTGTGGGTATGTGTAAGATTGCTGAATGAATATTAGAAAGGAGAAAGTGAAGACGGAATCTCAATTTGAAAACTATGGAAAGCCATTAAAAGTGATATAAAAACAACAAAGGTGTTGGGGCGCCTGGGTGGCGCAGACGGTTAAGCGTCCGACTTCAGCCAGGTCACGATCTCGCGGTCCGTGAGTTCGAGCCCCGCGTCGGGCTCTGGGCTGATGGCTCAGAGCCTGGAGCCTGTTTCCGATTCTGTGTCTCCCTCTCTCTCTGCCCCTCCCCCGTTCATGCTCTGTCTCTCTCTGTCCCAAAAATAAATTTAAAAAGTTGAAAAAAAAAATTAAAAAAAAAAAAAAACAACAAAGGTGTCAAAAATAATGCTACCTAAAATAGAAGTTAAGTGGTAATTCACATACACTATATTTATATTTTTAAAATTTATAGATATGGATATTGGTGTCATAGGATTATGGATAGTTTTACTTTTTAAAAAAATGTTAATGTTTATTTTTGAGAGAGAGGAAGAATGTGCACATGAGCAGGGGAGGGGCAGAGAGAGAGGGAGACACAGAATCTGAAGCAGGCTCAGGGCTCTGAGCCCTGAGCTGTCAGCAGAGAGCCTGATGTGGGGCTCAAACCCATGAACTGTGAGATTATGACCTGAGCCAAAGTCATTGCTCAACTAACAGAGCCGCTCAGGTGCCCTTCAATTTTAAGTATTTTCAAAGTATAAATATTCTTTAATATTTTTTTGTAGAAGTATATGTGAGAGATAATGGAGACCTAAAATTGTAATGGAAAGAAGTAAGTACAAGAGCTGTTGAAAAAAAATACATTATATATATATTTTTATATATTATATATATAAGAACAATATAAATAACTTATGTAGCTAGTTTTTTGTCACTCATATCAATATTATAATTTTATTTGCTATACACCTTTTGGGGCAAGTCAAATACTTCAGGAATGCATATATAGAATTAACTGAGCTTGGGTATGTTGGCTCTGCTTGCTTTCTATCTTAATGTTTTGACTGGTCATATTAGTTTTTTGAAAAAATTTTTTTTAACATTTTTTTTTTTAATTTTTTTTAACGTTTTTTTAATTTATTTTTGAGACAGAGAGAGACAGAGCATGAATGGGGGAGGGTCACAGAGAGAGGGAGACACAGAATCTGAAACAGGCTCCAGGCTCTGAGCTGTCAGCACAGAGCCCGACGCAGGGCTCGAACCCACGGACTGTGAGATCATGACCTAAGCCAAAGTCGGACGCCTAACCGACTGAGCCACCCAGGCGCCCCAAGGTCATATTAGTTTTATTCTCTAGTATGTTTAAAATTTCATCTATGATTAGGACCTGAGGAAGATGGCGCCATAGGAGGACGCTGGGCTCACCGCGTGTCCTGCTGATCACTTAGATTCCACCTACACCTGCCTAAATAACCCAGAAAACCGCCAGAAGACTAGCAGAACGGAGTCTCCGGAGCCAAGCGCAGACAAGAGGCCCAGGGAAGAGGGTAGGAAGGGCAGCAGGGTGATGCGTGCTGCAAAGACTGGTGGGAGGGAGCTGGGGCCAAGGGGCAGCCTGCCAGCCAAGCAGAGCCTCCGAGTCTGGCTGGCAAAAGCGGACGGGCCAGACGGAGTGTGTTCCCACAGCAAGCGCGACTTAGCATCTCGGAGGTCATAAGTTAACAGCTCTGCTCGGAAAGCGGGAAGGCTGGAGGACAAAGGGAGGGAGAGTTGCTGAGCCCCAGGACGACAGAGCTCAGTTTGTTGGCGAACAAAGGTGCTCGCCAGCGCCATCTCCCTCACCCATCCCCCAGCCAAAATCCCAAAGGGAACCAGTTCCTGCCAGGGAACTTGCTCGCTCCGCGCAAACACCCAAATCTGTGCTTCTGCGGAGCCAAACCTCCGGCAGCGGATCTGACTCCCTCGCTGCCACAGGGCCCCTCCTGAAGTGGATCACCTAAGGAGAAGCGAGCTAAGCCTGCCCCTCCTGCCCCCGTGCACCTTGCCTACCCACCCCAGCTAATACACCAGATCCCCAGCACCACAAGCCTGGCAGTGTGCAAGTAGCTCAGACGGGCCACACCACCCCACAGTATATCCTGCCCCTAGGAGAGGGGAAGAGAAGACACACACCCATCTGACTGTGGCCCCAGGGGTGGGCTGGGGGCAGACATCAGGTCTGACTGCGGCCCCGCCCACCAACTCCAGTTATACACCACAGCACGGGGGAAGTGCCCTGCAGGACCGCACCACTCCAGGGACTATCCAAAATGACCAAACGGAAGAATTCCCCTCAAAAGAATCTCCAGGAAATAACAAGAGCTAATGAACTGATCAAAAAGGATTTAAATAATATAACAGAAAGTGAATTTAGAATAATAGTCATAAAATTAATCGCTGGCTTGAAAACAGTACAGAGGACAGCAGAGAATCTCTTGCTACAGAGATCAAGGGACTAAGGAACAGTCACGAGGAGCTGAAAAATGCTTTAAACGACATGCAAAATAAAATGGAAATGAGCACGGCTCGGATTTAAGAGGCAGAGGAGAGAATAGGTGAACTAGAAGATAAAGTTATGGAAAAAGAGGAAGCTGAGAAAAAGAGAGATAAAAATATCCAGGACTATGAGGGGAAAATTAGAGAACTAAGTGATACACTAAAAAGAAATAATATACGCATAATTGGTATTCCAGAGGAGGAAGAGAGAGGGAAAGGTGCTGAAGGTGTACTTGAAGAAATAATAGCTGAGAACTTCCCTGAACTGGGGAAGGAAAAAGGCATTGAAATCCAAGAGGCACAGAGAACTCCCTTCAGACGTAACTTGAATCGATCTTCTGCACGACATATCATAGTGAAACTGGCAAAATACAAGGATAAAGAGAAAATTCTGAAAGCAGCAAGGGATAACCGTGCCCTAACATATAAAGGGAGACCTATAAGACTCGTGACTGATCTCTCTTTTGAAACTTGGCAGGCCAGAAAGGATTGGCATGAGATCTTCAATGTGTTGAACAGAAAAAAATATGCAGCCGAGAATCCTTTATCCAGCACGTCTGTCATTTAGAATATAAGGAGAGATAAAGGTCTTCCCAAACAAACAAAAAAACTGAAGGAATTTGTCACCACTAAACCAGCCCTACAAAGATCCTAAAGAGGATCCTATGAGACAAAGTACCAGAGACATCACTACAAGCATAAAACATACAGACATCACAATGACTCTAAACCCATATCTTTCTATAATAACACTGAATGTAAATGGATTAAATGCACCAACCAAAAGACATAGGGTATCAGAATGGATAAAAATCAAGACCCATCTATTTGCTGTCTACAAGAGACTCATTTTAGACCTGAGGACACCTTTAGATTGAGAGTGAGGGGATGGAGAACTATTTACCATGCTACTGGAAGCCAAAAGAAAGCTGGAGTAGCCATACTTATACCAGACAAACTAGACTTTAAATTAAAGGCTGTAACAAGAGATGAAGAAGGGCATTATATAATAATTACAGGGTCTATCCATCAGGAAGAGCTAACAATTATAAATGTCTATGCGCCGAATACCGGATCCCCCAGATATATAAAACAATTACTCACAAACATAAGCAACCTTATTGATAAGAATGTGGTAACTGCAGGGGACTTTAACACTCCACTTAGAGAAATGGACAGATCATCAAGACACAAGGTCAATAAAGAAACAGGGCCCTGAATGATACATTGGATCAGATGGACTTGACAGATATATTTAGAACTCTGCATCCCAAAGCAACAGAATATACTTTCTTCTCAAGTGCACATGGAACATTCTCCAAGATAGATCATATACTGGGTCACAAAACAGCCCTTCATAAGTATACAAGAATTGAAATTATACCATGCATACTTTCAGACCACAAGGCTATAAAGCTTGAAATCAACCACAGGAAAACGTCTGGAAAACCTCCAAAAGCGTGGAGGTTAAAGAATACCCTACTAAAGAATGAGTGGGTCAACCAGGCAATTAGAGAAGAAATTAAAAAATATATGGAAACAAACGAAAATGAAAATACAACAATCCAAACCCTTTGGGATGCAGTGAAGGCAGTCCTGAGAGGAAAATACATTGCAATCCAGGCCTATCTCAAGACACAAGAAAAATCCCAAATACAAAATCTAACAGCACACCTAAAGGAAATAGAAGCAGAACAGCAAAGACAGCCTAAACCCAGCAGCAGAAGGTGAATAATAAAGATCAGAGCAGAAATAAACAATATAGAATCTAAAAAAACTGTAGAGCAGATCAACGAAATCAAGAGTTGGTTTTTTGAAAAAAATAAACAAAATTGACAAACCTCTAGCCAGGCTTCTCAAAAAGAAAAGGGAGATGACCCAAATAGATAAAATCATGAATGAAAATGGAATTATTACAACCAATTCCTCAGAGATACAAACAACTATCAGGGAATACTATGAAAAATTATATGCCAACAACTGGACAACCTGGAAGAAATGGACAAATTCCTAAACACCCACACTCTTCCAAAACTCAATCAGGAGAAAATAGAAAGCTTGAACAGACCCAAAACCAGCGAAGAAATTGAATCGGTTGTCAAAAATCTCTCAACAAATAAGAGTCCAGGACAAGATGCTTCCCAGTGGAGTTCTACCAGACGTTTAAAGCAGAAATAATACCTATCTTTCTCAAGCTACTCCAAGAAATAGAAAGGGAAGGAAAACTTCCAGACTCATTTTGTGAAGCCAGTATTACTTTGATTCCCAAACCAGATAGAGACCCAGTAAAAAAGAGAACTACAGGCCAATATCCCTGATGAATATGGATGCAAAAATTCTCAATAAGAGACTAGCAAATCAAATTCAACAGCATATAAAAAGAATTCTTCACCATGATCAAGTGGGATTCATTCCTGGGATGCAGGGCTGGTTCAACATTCGCAAATCAATCAACGTGATACATCACATTAATAAAAGAAAAGATAACCATATGATCCTGTCAATCGATGGAGAAAGGCTTTTGAAAAAATTCAGCACCGTTTCTTAATAAAAACCCTTGAGCAAGTCGGGATAGAAGGAACATACTTAAACATCATATAAGCCATTTATGAAAAGCCCACAGCTTACATCATCCTCAATGGGGAAAAACTGAGAGCTTTTTCCCTGAGATCAGGAACACGACAGGGATGTCCATTCTCATCGCTGTTGTTTAACATAGTGTTGGAAGTTCTAGCATCAGCAATCAGACAACAAAAGGAAATCAAAGGCATCCAAATTGGCAAAGATTAAGTCAAGCTTTCACTTTTTTCAGATGACATGATATTATACATGGAAAATCCGATAGACTCCACCAAAAGTCTGCTAGAACTGGTACATGAATTTAGCAAAGTTGCAGGATACAAAATCAATGTACAGAAATCAGTTGCATTCTTATACACTAACAATGAAGCAACAGAAAGACAAATAAAGAAACTGATCCCATTCACAATTGCACCAAGAAGCATAAAATACCTAGGAATAAATCTAACCAAAGATGTAAAAGATCTGTATGCTGAAAACTATAGAAAGCTTATGAAGGTAATTGAAGAAGATATAAAGAAATGGAAAGACATTCCCTGCTCATGGATTAGAAGAATAAATATTGTCAAAATGTCAATACTACCCAAACTATCTACACATTCAATGCAATCCCAATCAAAATTGCACCAGCATTCTTCTCGAAACTAGAACAAGCAATTCTAAAATTCATATGGAACCACAAAAGGCCCCGAATAGCCAAGGTAATTTTGAAGAAGAAGACCAAAGCAGGAGGCATCACAATCCCAGACATTAGCCTCTACTACAAAGCTGTCATCATCAAGACAGCATGGTATTGGCACAAAAACAGACACATGGACCAATGGAATAGAATAGAAACCCCAGAACTAGACCCACAAACATATGGCCAACTAATCTTTGACAAAGCAGGAAAGAACATCCAATGGAAAAAAGACAGTCTCTTTAACAAATGGTGCTGGCAGAACTGGACAGCAACATGCAGAAGGTTGAAACTAGACCACTTTCTCACACCATTCACAAAAATAAACTCAAAATGGATAAAGGACCTGAATGTGAGACAGGAAACCATCAAAACCCTAGAGGAGAAAACAGGAAAAGACCTCTCTGACCTCAGCCGTAGCAATCTCTTACTCGACACATCCCCAAAGGCAAGGGAATTAAAAACAAAAGTGAATTACTGGGACCTTATGAAGATAAAAAACTTCTGCACTGCAAAGGAAACAACCAACAAAACTAAAAGGCAACCAACGGAATGGGAAAAGATATTTGCAAATGACATATCGGACAAAGGGCTAGTATCCAAAATCTATAAAGAGCTCACCAAACTCCACACCCGAAAAACAAATAGCCCAGTGAAGAAATGGGCAGAAAACATGAATAGACACTTCTCTAAAGAAGACATCCAGATGGCCAACAGGCACATGAAAAGATGCTCAATGTTGCTCCTTATCAGGGAAATACAAATCAAAACCACACTCAGATATCACCTCATGTCAGTCAGAGTGGCCAAAATGAACAAATCAGGAGATTATAGATGCTGGAGAGGATGTGGAGAAACAGGAACCCTCTTGCACTGATGGTGGGAATGCAAATTGGTGCAGCCACTCTGAAAAACAGTGTGGAGGTTCCTCAGAAAATTAAAAATAGACCTACCCTATGACCCAGCAATAGCACTGCTAGGAATTTACCCAAGGGATACAGGAGTACTGATGCATAGGGGCACTTGTACCCCAATGTTTATAGCAGCACTCTCAACAATAGCCAAATTATGGAAAGAGCCTAAATGTCCATCAACTGATGAATGGATAAAGAAACTGTGGTTTATATACACAATGGAGTACTACGTGGCAATGAGAAAGAATGAAATAACGGCCCTTTGTAGCAACGTGGATGGAACTGGAGAGTGTGATGTTAAGTGATATAAGCCATACAGAGAAAGACAGACACCATATGTTTTCACTCTTATGTGGATCCTGAGAAACTTAACAGAAACCCATGGGGGAGGGGAAGGAAAAAAAAAAAAAAAGAGTTTAGAGTAGGACAGAGCCAAAGCATAAGAGACTCTTAAAAACTGAGAACAAACTGAGGATTGATGGGGGGTGGGAGGGAGGGGAGGGTTGGTGATGGGTATTGAGGAGAGCACCTTTTGGGATGAGCACTGGGTGTTGTATGGAAACCAATTTGACAATAAATTTCATATATTAAAAAAAATAAAAAATAAAAAAAAATAAATTTCATCTATGATTTCCCTGGTTATAATTGAAGAAGTTTACTTATTTATTTTTTTATTTAAGAGAGAGAGAGAGTGCGATTGGGGTAAAGGGGCACAGGGAGGGAGAGAGAGAGAGAGAGAGAAAGAGAGAGAGAGAGAGAGAGAGAGAGAGAGAGAATCTTAAACAGACTCCACGCTCAGCACAGAGCCTGATGCAGGAGTTGATATCATGACCCTGGGATCATGACCTGAGCTAAAGTCAAGAGTCGGACGCTCAACCATCTGAGCCACCCATGGTGTGCCCAGAGCAAGTTTATTATAAAGAACATATTGCTTTGAAAGCTAAGACAATTTTAATTTTATGCTTCCATTTTAAAAAATATTTATAGGGGCTCCTGGGTGGCTCAATTGGTTGAGCCTCCGACTTCAGCTCAGGTCATGATCTCGCAGCTCATGAGTTCAAGCCCAGCAACGGGCTCTGTGCAGACAGCTCAGAGCCTAGAGCCTGCTGCAGATTCTGTGTCTCCCTCTCTCTCTGCCCCAACCCACTCACATTCTGTCTCTGTCTCTCTCAAAAATAATAAAAAATAATAAAAAAATAATGAAAATAAAAAATATTTATAACTATAATAATGCACACAAAACATCCACAAATTTTAAAATGTATTATTTAATTTTGTAAAGCTATTTTGAGTAATTCTAAAGTTTAGGGTCAACAAAAAAGAAATTTGGCCACTATCATCTGTAGTGAAATGGAAGAAGTGATCAAAAGAAATAAGTCCTCAGTATATAATCTACAGTATAGTGACAATAGTTAATACCACTGAATTAAAATATTTCAAAGTTACTAAGAGAGTAGATCTTAAAAGTTTTCATCACAAGAAAAATAACATATAACTATATGAGATGATGAATGCTGACTTACTATGGTGATCATTTCCCAACATATGAATACATTGAATCATTACGTTATACACCTGAAACTAAATAATGTTATATGTCAATTATATCTCAATTAAAAAAATAAATGCGGCATTTCTTTGTCTACTGTTACCAGAATATTGTATATGCCTCATGTACAAAGCATGTATGACTTTTAGCCAATAGTATTTTAATACTTAAAGTGACTTCTATAGTTATGTTCCACAATATTTTCTTCAATATAAATGGAAAAAAGTTATGACTTTTTAATATAAGAGAAAATGATGCATGGTTTCTCTTTATTCTATGACAACTACAAGGATGGTAATGAAGAACTTTCCCCAAAATGGTTAAACTGTATTTAATTTGCATGTGGTTAAGGTAATAGTTAATAAAATGGATATCAGAAAATCCTTAACAATCCATTGACCCATTTTCTGGCCTCTTATTCTTATTTTTTCTAAAAGGTTTAGAAAATATAATCATCATAATGATAGGAAAAAGAAAACCTTATCTAACTTGATAAATGTCATAAACTGAGTTCCTTTTAATAGTAAAACAGAGGCGCGTGGGTGGCTCAGTTGCTTAAGCATCCGACTTCAGCTCAGGTCATGATCTCACAGTTTGTGAGTTTGAGCCCTGTGTCGGGCTCTCTCAGAGCCTTGAGCCTGCTTCAGATTCTGTGTCTCATTCGCTCTCTGCCCCTCCCTCACTTGTGCTCTGTCTCTGTCTCTCAAAAATAAGTAAATGTAAAAAAAAATTTTTAAATAATAAAACTTAAATTTACAAACTTAAAATGTGTCTTGATGGTTTGTGTGATTTCTTAAAATTGTTTGTACACAGTTTTTCTTGGATAAATTTTAATCAGCACACTTTCCATCCACAGTAATTTGTAATATGTCATTCTAATTAACAAGAGAGGATATACACTGTGAATTATATCTATGTTAAATAGATGTGCATGTTAAGTTGAGTGTCACACATAAAAATGAATGATGAGCAGCTCAGTCTTCTCAGTACTGTCAGAATTACTCAGTATTTTAGCACTTTGAAAGCCTCATTTAACCACCATCTGTGCATTGCGTGTTTTATACACCTTTTACTTCTTCCTGAAAAGTTTGGGATTTCTTTCTCATTACCTGTCATAACCAATCACTGACCAATGGAGTGTGATATACATCGATTCTGGTGGAAAGATTGTCTTAAGTTAGCTCCACTTCAGACATCCATTGTCTTACTGAACACCGAACTTATTTTACTTGGCCAAGGGAAGTCTGGACCCAGCAAAGTTCAAAAAGGTGAGACTAAGTGCAATGGTAAAAGATGGCAAATCAGAATGAGACTACTCTGAACTGTCTTAATTTTCTCAGGTGACTTGTTTGAGGAGCCATTTAATAAAACTGGCAATATCCTAGAGGTGAGGGTTTTAGAAGGGCAGTATAGGAATTTTAAGTTCTGAATAGCAGAGAACATTTCCCTTCTCTCTCCCTTCCTCATTTTATTAATATTAATCATATAAATGAAAAGTTTTTTTTTTAATTTTTCACATTTATTCATTTTTGAGAGAGAAAGATACAGAGAGACAGAGCATGAGTTGGGGAGGGGCAGAGAGAGAGGGAGACACAGAATCTGAAGCAGGCTCCAGGCTCTGAGCTGTCAGCACAGAGCCCGACGCGGGGCTCGAACTCACAGACTGTCACATCATGACCTAAGCTGAAGTCGGACGCTTAACCGACTGAGCCACCCAGGCGCCCCAAATGAAAAGTTTTTTTTAAACACTTTGTTTTATTCAATTCCCATAACATCCTTTGAATTATATAAGCCTGATACCATTACTCTGCTGGTATATATAATAAAATCAAGGCACAGAGAGAGCATTATATATATTTCAAGATTATAGTCTCAAAGTGAACTATATGTGTATGTGTGGTATAGGCCATCACTTCCCACTCATTTGCCCACAGTAGATGTCACTATGAGTCATGATATAATTCATAAATTACAATTTCTAGAAAAAGGAAAATCTAGCCCAGCGAACTAGCATGCCAGCAATTTTCTTCTAAGGGAAGACTGGGAAGCTGATGAAAATCTTTGATTTTAATCTATTATACTCTTTCTTGCAGAATTCCAAGATACCATAACCTGGAGATTAATTTTCCAGCCAATTGTCTGGTGAAAATATCGTATCTTCTCCCCTTCATCTCAACACTTATTTCTCTCTTTCTTCTTTCCCACCCCCAACCTTGTTTTCTTTTGCATTGTAGAGAATTAGCTAATATTGTTTTTATCTTCTATTCTCCAAATCTTTCAAGATTGTTTTATTATAAATGGGGCAACTTTAAGCACTGAATGTTCTATGAATGTTTGAGATCAAATTGAACTAATTAAAAGTGACAAATATTTCCAAACCATTTAAAGTACCCATTATACCTCCCAAATTATAAAGCTTAGAATACGGTCCTGATTCTCCAAAACATTAATGCTATATGACTACACACACATACACACACACATACACACACACACACACACACACACACACACACACACACACATTACTATAATTACATTTACTTATCTAGTAAAAGCAGGATAATATAAGCATATTCCTGTCTCTAGACAGAATAATGGAGTGACTCATGAGATAACATTATTTGCACTTTTAGAAGAAAGCAGTGTAATCACCAACCTGACTTAGTAGTCTCTAGTCTGCTTTAATAATTTTAATACTTGCTTTTTAGTGCTTTCAAAAATAGAATTTTTATTAGATTTTTTATTATTAGTAACAATTCATTTGAAGTCTGAAGAGAAATTATTTTTAAGTAACTATTATTTTCTTTGTTACCTATATCAGATTTTTTTTATAGTCTAGACATCAAGCAAATCTTGGATTTATTACAGATTTCTCTAAGCAATTACATAATATTTTTAAATCAATGATAATGATGCTTTAAATTTTACTAAGCAGTTAACAGTTTACGCCTATTATGCTCTCACTTATCCCCATGACTTTTTGGTTATTCAATATTAAGAGATGCCACAAGATTCTTAATTTCCTAATTTAGTTTAGGACTGGTTCAGGTCTGATTTTTCCTTCTTTCTTTCATGAACTCTTATGTTTTATACCAAATGGTGGGATCATATAATCCTTTAGAACTCATTCTTCTGTATTTTTCTTACCTGTCTTAGGTTTTTTGAAAGAGTAGTATATACTCACTCTAATTCTTAATTTTGCGTTAATTTCTCAATGTGCTATGATTGGATTAGTTTTGCCTTATTTCATTGAATCTGTTTTAACTTAATTTCCAGAGAGCCTCCTTATATATCAAACCAAATAGATGTCATTCAGTTTCAAACTTTCTTCCTATTTTTCCTTTTGTAACTTGAAAATAGTATCTATTATTTCTTTATTAAAATCCTACTCATTTTGTGTCAAATATACAACTGGTAGATATCCAAATTTCTACATGAAACTCACAGCTTAATGTTTCCCCCTAGATGTCCTGATAGCTGAACTCCAATATATACCACATTTATCACTTTACAATCCCCAACCAGTTTT
Organism: Neofelis nebulosa; assembly: GCF_028018385.1. Classification (NCBI taxonomy): domain Eukaryota; kingdom Metazoa; phylum Chordata; class Mammalia; order Carnivora; family Felidae; genus Neofelis; species Neofelis nebulosa. Next base: position 44,733,531 of record NC_080789.1, on the reverse strand, counting down.
CTCCTTATCTTGGTTTCTACTAGTGGTACAGCTATCAGTCCAGTGGCCCAGATGGAGGCCATCCATATCTTTTACCCATCGGCTATACCCAGTTAGTTACTAAGTACTATAAATCCTCTAAAGAGAGCTTTGGTACTCTTTTTAATCCATTTTATTTGTTCCTTCAAGAAATATGTATTAATTACTACTATGTCCCAGCTATTTCTGTACGAGTTGTCAATATTAGTGAGAAAAATAGGCAAGTCCTGATAGTGATGAAACTTTCAATAGAAGAAGGTAGAAAAATAATAAACAAATGGACAAATCAATGAATTGTTTCAATTATCTATTGTTGTTGAACAATAGATACATTTTAGTGACTTCATAACTAGTTCATTATACTCACAACTGTGAGGTCAGGAATTCAGGCAGTGGTGCCTTTTCTTTGCTGCATGATGTTTGCAGCATCAGCTGAGGTAGCTCAAACAACTAGAGAGATTTTAGATAGCTCAACTGGGCCAATTTTCTAGGGCCTAAAATCTCCACTTGGCATTTGATAGTGCTGAAATGTCTAAAATGGCTTCTTCACTGGTACCTGGGCTGGCCCGCATCATTCTCTTTACAGGGACACCTTCCACTATCTCAGAGCAAAGTGGCCGGAAGGCAGTCGGATTTCTTCCATGATGGTAATTTTCTAAGAGTAGTAAAATGGAAACTATTGGTCCTCTTATTAAACGATGGGGCCAGAATTGAAATAGCATTACTTTTGCCATATTGTATTGGTTGAAAGCAGTCACAGGCTTGCCCAATAGTATATGGGGACATTTCTGGTTTATTCTGGGAGACAAATGCTCCCACCAGAAACATTCAGAATTCTGTGGACTTCCCTTAAATCCTGCTTTGGTAATTTTTTTTTCCTAATGTTTAATTTTGAGAGAGAGAGAGAGAGAGAGAGAGAGAGAGAGAGAGAGAGAGAGAGCACACATGCACATGCATGTGTGTGCTTGAGCTGGGTTGGGGCAGAGAGAGAGGGAGACACAGAATCTGAAGCAGGCTCCAGGCTCTGAGCTGACAGCACAGAGCCCTACATGGGGCTCACACTCAAGAACTGTGAGATCATGACCTGAGTTGAAGTCAGATGCTTAACCAACTGAGCCACCCAGGAGCCCATGCTTCGGTGATCTTGAAGCTGAATGAGGTGGCTGACTAGGAGCACTGCTTTTGTCTGAACTTGCTTTCTTTCTTCCTCCTTCTTTTTTTTCATTAGCTCAATAACCTCATAATGAATCTCCTTGCCTCTAGCAATATTTTCTTTCCCACTATACTACACATTTCAGACAGAGAAATCTTTCAAATTGAAAATATGTCTCATCAGTTTTTGTTTAAAATCACTCAGTGCTTCTCCAAAACTTTTTTGATAATGGTTGAATTTCTGAGCTCTTATTGCTTTCCCCATGAAGTATTCTATATTCTAGATCTCTGATCAAACACAGGCTATGTTTTCATCACAGTTTTCTGGATGTGTCATGTTTACTTCAGTACCTCTTAATTCTTTTTTCCTGACTGTAATTCCTAAATAGCTTCTCCATCCTTGTGGTGCCATTAGATATCATAAAGCAATTTTTCTTGCAAATTATAAACGGTATCTCTTCCTCTTTGGTGAATAATGCCAGCACGAGGACGTACAACTTGCCGGAGCATGTGCCAATTTCGACCATATATATGGTAATATGTCAACATTGCCAGATACCCTTATGTGGCGATTAATACTTACCAATGTACATGGAGGCACAGCTCTGATATCCTGATGCTGCCTTTGAGTTCACACTCATTCTTCATAACCTGTATGAGTTATCACCTTTGGAAAATATCCTCTGACACGTCTTGGGAAGAAATGATACATCTCTCTTTGTAGCTACTATTGTACCTGCATATATATACTCTTACTCAAACACTTAGTCACACTGTGTTGTTACTTGCTTACATGTAAACACCTATTTTAGAAAGGCAGATTTTTTAAAAATAAAATTTTTAAGTGTTTTTATTTAGTTTTGAGAGATAGAGCTCAAGCAGAGGGAGGGCAGAGAGAGAGGGAGACACAGAATCTGAAGCAGGCTGCAGGCTCTGAGCTGTCAGTACAGAGCCCGACGTTGGGCTCAAACTCATGAACCACGAGATCATGAACTGAGCCGAAGTTGGACACTCAATTGACTGAGTCACCCAGATACCCCATAGGAAGGCAGATTTTCTTTCCTTCTTTCCTCCTTTCCTTCTTGAGAGACTCCTTTTTCAGTTCTGTAGCCCTAAGGCCTGGTGATACTTTTGGAATCTGGTTATCACTATAATAGCAAACATTAATATCACTTTCAATGTGCTAAATGCCCTACTAATGCTGTGCATATTTTACCTCACTTAACACACAAAATGTTATGAGGAATATGATAACCTCATTTTACAGATAAACAAAGTTAGGTCACTTGCTTATATTACCATTGTAAATATTTTAAAAGCCGGCTCTTAGACATCAGTGTTTACAAACACAAGCACACTTGTGTGTGTGTGTGTGTGTGTGTGTGTGTATGACACATAAATATATGTGTGTTTACACATACAAATATGCATACATATTTATATATTAAATATTTATTATTATAAAATATATACACACATAAATATTTGTTATATACTTATATATACATATGCATATACAAACTGTATATTTACATATTATATGTAATTAAATATAGAACTTATAAATATATGTGTGCAAATTTAAACTAAAAAGTAATTGCAATGATTGTTTAAAACATGAAAAAGGGATTTTTAGGGAACAGTATTTTCCCAGTGCTAATGTTTACAATTGGAAGTGCACGGTGATGAAAGGGAGACCGAATTTGTTACTTTTGTATTGCTGCCTTTGAGGTCTCTAAGGACAATGGGCTCCACCTACTTCATGTATCTAAAGCAATCACTCCCACTGTAACACACCTTGGACCCCTCAGCAGCTGGCTCTACCCAAAGTAAGGGATTACCTTTTCTGAATTCTCAAATCATTGCTAGGCCAAGTCATGTTTCCAAAGGGCTACATCAATGTAGAGGTGCCACCTCCCCCCCCACCCTTTTCTTTAATTGCACAGTTATCTTATGAGTTAGAGGTAACTCAGAATTCTAGGCAGGAATAATAGAAGTGACAAGGCACTTTGGCATGAAAGACGATGACATTCAGAAAACTGGTATTAGGGCTAAGTGCTGAGTGAGGAGAGAGTGAACAGAGAAGGAGGTCATGTCAGAATATCAAAAGCTTAGAGTACTAATCAATGCAAATGTAAGGAACTGGAAATTAATTCTATTTTCTTTGGGGGGATAACTGAAAGTCATTAATTGAAATTTTCAGTATGTAAATATCTTTCTGGCCACAGTGTGGAAGATAGAAGGGTAGAGAGTAAAAGTGGAGGCAGGGATCATTAGGAACCTTTTGAAATCTTAAAGAAAAAATAATGGCTCTGAACTAGAACATCATTACTGGTAAGTGTACACCTTCCACGGCTGCAAAACCAATGCAGCAGCAGCTGAGAAGTGACAGAAGTCAGAATATTCCTGGTGAGAACCCTGAGGTCCCAGATTCTCTAGGAACTGTCTCATGTAGGGACTTCTGTTCCTCCGATACCTCACATGAAACTGAACCGTGAGATAAAGTATGTTATGTGAATTCATTGCCGTTTTCAGGCCAGATGAAAAAAAAAACTTCAAAAATTAAAAACAAATTAATTGTTTTGAACAATTGAAACTGAACAGCTCAAGTCTTCAAAGTACATGTCATCAGATTATGTTGTATATAAGCCCTCAGTGTTGCAATTATTTATCACCCAATAGCTACTGCCTCTCATTTATATCACCCTCTCTCAGCCACTACTCCTGACAGCATCCTTGATGATTCCTTGCATTATAGATGTTGCATTATGATCCAGTTGACTTGCTTGCTTCAAATAACTTTGTCTTTCAGTCCATTCTGTTAGCTACCACATCCGTGCTATCAAATCTGCCATCAGCAATAATTGTACACCTTCTGTAAGTCTCACTTTCAAGTATTCCAATCTTTGGGCACTGCTTCTTATAATTCCAGTTTAGTATTTCTTAAACATGTAATCCAATAGTTCCTTAAACCTAATAGTGTCTCTTATCCACTGATATCCCTCATTTTCACATCCATTAGCCCCTTCATGTTCTCATCTGCCTTTTTAGCCAATTGATTTCAGTTTACATCATTAAAATCACTTCATCGCATGTACCTCAATTCTCTTTTCTCTTATCATTCTTTCCAAGAACAACCTCAGATATTGTTAAATATAGGATTTGCATCTACCACCTTTTCTCCCAACCAGCTAAAAATGACTAGAGAAAACTTTTAAGAGAAATATACACTGGCCTCACTTTAAATGTGTTACCACAAACCGCAGGTGATTCCTCTTAAGGTCCTGGCAATCCTGCAGCATTTCCCAAGGCAATTTACGCTCTTACTCTCTGAGAGGACTATTTCACACCTACTCTTCACTGTATTCTTATTTTACTTGCTTCTAATTTCCTTGAGAAATGTAAGTGATCTGAAAGGAACTTATTCTCAACATCCAGAGCTACTATCCTACTATTTCTGTATCCTTATATATTCATCTTATGGTAACAGATGAATTGACTTTACTCCTATCTAAGGCTAAAATCACTGAATGTACACCAGAACCTGTGGCCTGCTGAATTTGAGCAAGAAATAAACTTGAAATTTGATAGCTCTTGAAATTGAGGGTTGTTTCTATAACAAAACCTGAGTTATTCAGACTAACTCATGAATATGAAAATACCATTATATTATTTTCCTATTGCTGCATAACAAATTACTACAATTTAGCAGCATAAATCAGCACACACGCACTATCTCACCATTTCTGTGGCTCAGGTGTCCAGGCACAGCTTAGCCGGGTCCTCTGCTTGGTGTGTCCCAAAGTCTGTAAATGAGGTTTTTTCAGGTTATACCTTCATCTGGAGACTTGACTGGGAAATAATCCACTGGAAAGTTTCTTTGAGTTGTTGGTAGAATTTGTTTCCTTACAGCGGCATCACTATGGACCCTGACTTAGTGCTGCCTGTTGCCTGAAGTTCTCTCTTGGATCCTTGAGGCTGCACACAATCACTTGAAGATAAACTTCTCCAACAGAATCCCTCACCTCAAGGAGAGTCTCTGGCTTCTTTTAAGGGCTTTCACCTGATTGAGTCCTTTGAAGGGCTTTCACCTAATCAAGTCTTTTCTTTAAGGGTTTCCACCTGACTGACTAAGACCATGCAGGACGCTCCATCTCTTGATTAGTTCACAATAAACCTGGACCTTAATTATTTACACAGAATCCCTTTACGTTTGCTATGTTCTATTGACTAGTAGTTAATCTCCTGCACTCAATAATACCCTGTTTTGAAGTCCAAAATCCAAAATTATCCTTGACACCTATGAATACTATACCATACTTAATTTTTTCCATTGAGTTTACTAATGAAAACTGTTTAACTTTGTCACTTTTTCTCTATGTTTGATTCTCATCACTGTAATCTGATCCCAGTTACTAAAATATTTAAATTATACTCTGAAAATCTTAACAGCATTGTATATCTTTACCTAATCATATTTTTGTCTACATATTTTGTATTTAAATGTATTTAAATGATTATATTAAGCAGAATTCTAAGATGGTCTTTACGATTCCTGTAAAGATTCTTGTGTTACAAGGCTGGATATGACACTAAACTAAACAGAGCAGAAGCTTGAGGGGCTTGATATTCAAGCTTGAGATTTTCTTCCTTTCTTTCTTTCTTTCTTTCTTTCTTTCTTTCTTTCTTTTTTCTTCTTTCTTTCTCTTTTTCTTTCCTTCTCTCTGTCTCTTCTTTCCTTCCCCCCTCCCTCCTTCCCTTCCTTCCATTTTTCCTTCCTTCCATAACAAAAGATTTGGAAATTGATTATCTGGTATTCCAATGGTTTGATGCACATAGAGTTTTGCAATTACATTGGATTATGGCAAGCCAATAAAGTTCAGAGTCATCAAAGTTCAAGCAAGTAGCATGGAGTGGGCAAAGAGCCAGACTAGCCAATCTTACGTGGGCAAGAATAATGGTTGCCAAGGTAAGATAAATACACAAGCAACTGCAGCATGAAGGATACCTCTATGTGACCTGCTTTTACAAAGTCTGTCGGTTTTCATTAATAACTTCAGAGTATTTTCTAGTGCTCCAGTCCTTATAAGGAGATGTCTTTTCAAGAATATATAACATGTAACTTAATCAAATGTTCACTTATGCCAGACAGCACACACAAAGGACCTTTACTTATAATAATTCTTATTTTCTTTACATGGACCACAAATGCACCGAAGTAGATTAATTATTAGTTAATGGCAAACTACAAACATGGCCCATATATGCCCTCTTTTATTTGGACTTATTCTATAGCCCTATGATTTTGCAGTTTTTCTACTCTATTTCAGACAGGGTGGGTAAATTTAATTCTGAGGTGATTGGTTAGCCAGTCAAGTGTTTCCAAATTCATAAACTGCATTTTCTAAAATAGCATTTGCCAATGACAAAGCTGATATGTTAATTCCATCTGTCTTCTTTCTGCATCCATCTCTTAATTAGTTCCTAACTCATGAAGAAAAGAGTTTTATACAGGTATCTCTCAAACTCCATATATAACAAATTGCTTTTGATTGCACCTTGGGATATTGGTGCTTATTTTTTAATTAGGGTGGTCATATAATTTACCATCCAAACATGGATGTTTAGAATGAAAGGGAGCATTAGCGATAATTAGCCATCCTCTTTAGTAACTATGGAATACTGCATCAATTAGTTTTGCAGCATACGTACTACTCCAAGATATAGTGACTTGAAAGAGCTATGTATTATCTCATTTTCTGTGGTTTTGCTGAATAGCTTTTCCAGTTTCATCAGTTTTTCTAGTCTGGGAAAACTAGGCTGGATGATGTAAGGTGGGCACACGTATGTCTAATAGATGCGGGTAGGCCTCCTATGGGTTGGCATCCCTCTGCTCAAAGTGGTCTCATATTTGCCAGCAGGCTAAGCCCAGGTATCACATGGCAGCCCCAGGTTTCAAATGAAGAGCACAGGAGGACAAATCCCTAAGTATAAACATTTTTCGAGTCTGCTTTCCCAGATCTCATTGGCCAAAACTAGTCATATGAACCAAACCCAGAGTTCATATGGAAAGGGACTATTCGAGGAAATGGATAGGGGAAGACAAAATAAATGAAGACCACTACAAAAACAATCTAGTACCACTATCCTTGTATCTGACATATTAAAAGATACAGCCCCATTCTAAATATTAGCTTATTTAACTGAACAGAAGTCTGAATCATTTCCTTTGATTAGAAATAAAACTAAAAGTTTTAGGTTTGTAGTCGTTTCATAGTCATTCAAGAAATGTCACATTTTTGTTTTTAATTAGTCAGATGAATTTTGCCTCCAACCCTATATCCTAACAGACAGAAATTTGAAAACTCGCGATACTTGAATTTTCTCCTTCTGTAACAATGGGCCAAATTATTGTGATTTTACCAAATGCAAATGTAATCGGGGTGTCCTCTCCTGGCTCAGTGTGGTTACCACTAAGATAGACAAATGATGTTCCCTGTCATGGTGCCCTCAGGTATACTTACTCTGCTGTTTTCATTCAAGCTGGGGGTAGAGAAAACTGTATGACTTTGGTAACCTTGGCTTATCAACCTACTCTTCTCTCTTAGATGTGCTGGTTGGTCATTTCCTCTGAGATGCTGCTTCCTCCCTTGGAGAGCCACCAGAATCAAAGAACCAAATGCTGTTTCTCCTGCAATCATCAAACTTTTTACTCTTTCCAGCTCATTGGAATTTAAAATAAGTTTCTGGCCTGAAGAAAGTCTCCATTCAAACTCTATTCCCTTCAATAGGGTTAGGATTTCCTGGTAGAGGTGGAAATGAAGTCTTTTTTATTTTTTTCAATATCTATAAGTTAAATGATTTAATTTAATTTAATTTAATTAATTTAATTGTGGGAAGAATTTGACATGACATCTGATTTATTAACAAACTTTTAAGTGTGTAATATATTACTATTGATATATTAGTAATATAATATATTACTAATATATTACACTATATTATAGCAGATTTCTAGAACTTACTCATCTTGCTTCATGGGAACTTTAGCCTGTTGATTAGTCTTCTGGAAACATATATGCCACTCTTTGATTCTATGAATTTGACTATTTTAGATACCTCATATAAGTGGAGTCATGCAGTATTAGTTTTTCTGTGACTGGCTTATTTCACTTGGTGTAATGTTCTCAAGGTTCATCAATGTTGTCTCATAGTGCAGAATTTCCTTCTTTTCTAAGGCTAAGTAGTATTCTATTGTATGTATATAACACATTTCCTTTATGCATTCTTCTGTCAATGGACATTTGTTTCTACATTTTGACTTTTGTGACTAATGTTGCAATGGTCATAGGAATACTAATATCTCTTTAAAATCCTGATTTCAGTTCCTTTGTAAAATTACCTTGAAGTGGGAAGTGGGGATTATTGGATGGTATTGTAGTTTTATTTTTTTTATGTTTATTTATTTTTGAGAGAGAGAGACAGACAGAGCATGAGTGGGGAGGGGCAGAGAGAGAGGGATACACGTAATCTGAAGCAGGCTCCAGGCTCTGAGCTGTCAGCACAGAGCCCAACGCGGGGCTCAAACCCACAAGCTGTGAGATCATGACCTGAGCTGAAGTCAGATTCTTAACCAACTGAGCCGCCCAGGCATCCCTGTAGTTTTATTTTTAATTAATATTTTTAGGAAACTCCACTCTGCTTTCCATAGTATCTGGGGAATGAAGTCTTAAAGACTTCTTCTTCTTCTTCTTCTTCTTCTTCTTCTTCTTCTTCTCCTTCTTCTTCTTCTTTTTAATGTTTATTTATTTTTGAGAGAGAGAGAGAAAGAGAGAGAGAGAGCAGGGGAGGGGCATAGAGAGAGAGGGAGACACAGAACCCAAAGCAGGCTCCAGGCTCAGAGCCCGATGCAGGGCTGGAACTCACAAACCACAAGATCATGACCTGGGCCAAAGTCGGATGCTTAACTGACTGAGCCACCCAGGCACTCTTTGAAGACTACTTCAAATTAGATTCTGCTACATCCAAAAAAAAAATCGTTTCCTAATTGCTTGAGAAGAGATAGGGGGAAAGAGGAAAACACAAATGTGTAACTTGAAAAATTATCCAGTTTCATGCTCATATCAAAATGGCCTTTTTACTTATTTTTTAATATTGATTTTTTTAAGTTAATTTATTTATTTTGAGAGAGAGGGGGGGAGAGAAAGAATCCCAAGCATGTTCCATGCTGTCAGCGCAGCTGATGTGGGACTTGATCCCACAAACCATGAGATCATTCATTACCCAAGCTGAAATCAAGAGTTGGATGCCCAACTGAATGAGCCACCAGGTGCCCCTCAAAATAGCCTTTTTAGAATTTATAAGGTAAACTTTTCAACAGTATTTTGAGTAATAGCAGCATCATTGAAAACCATGGACTCCGTCCATGCTTTAAATTTGAATGGCAAAATACATGGAAGTATAAACTCTTGTACATTTATTTTCCTCTCTCTCATTAATTGGCACAGTATTCAATGTCTTACTGGGAAATAATGCATTGATGAGTAAGTAAAGCTAGAAGAGCCAAGTAAAGAGCATAGTACTGCAGTACTTTTTGGCATGTTCTTAGATTTTTAGGTTTCTAAATATCATGCTAGGTGTACAAAATAACAGTTTTGATTTCTGAGTTGAACTGCTAAGAGAAAATGCTGTGGGATGGAAGAGAAGTAAATAAGCAAAGATAAAAAAAAAAAGTACACTTTTAAGTGTTTACAGAGAAGAAAATTAAAAAAAAAAATTAATAGAAAAGTCGATAGTAAGCCTCCTGTGTGATAAAAAGTGATGGTAAAATAGAGAAAAGAGATTGATTGGCACCCGTTTACCAGCAGTAAGCCTGGGGGAAGCAGACTACTTCTCTAGGCACCAACAAATCCAGCAACCTGTCAAGTACTCACTCAACATGGCATCTACTTCCCAGATAACAGAGGATAAGGGCAAAATCACCATTACTTTTGGTATTTATGCCTTTCAGGACACAAGTAACTCTGAGCAATTAAATTAAATTATACACATAACTTTTTGATCTGCACATTTGTTTATTTTAACCTGCATAAAGTGAATCCTGGATTATAAAAGCATTGGATTGTTGTTGTTGTTGTTGTTGTTGTTGTTTTCAATTCTTACAGCTTAGTTCTACATTTCTAATTGTTCTTCTAGTTTAAGCAAATGTGCATACTGGATAGCATTTGTACCCATAAACATTTGTTAAAAGGGCATTCTATTTAATTCCTTTCCCTGAATTTGAATTAATATATTTTTATTACCCCAGAAATATTAGTTTATTCCCTAAATATGACTAGGTGGATACTTGAGTTAACTGCTAAATTAGTAGATGTGGAGATTTCATTTTGAGTGCAATTTTGGAAACTGTCTTACCTTTTTTTCCTAAGAATTTGCCTGGTCTCATGGAAATTTATAAGGACCTCATATTTTCTTTGGTAAGTAAATATTCTATGTTCTTTTTTCTCACCCTTTTTTAAACCTTACTTAGGATAATTCACATAGCATAGAATAACAAGCATCGTACTTTTGATTAAGCTTTAGTCAGAGATAGTGACATTCATCATTTAATTATATGTTCAATATTAATTACACTTTTCTTTCTAGAACTTAGCACAATTTAAATCCATTTACCATGTTCCAACATAGCACAGCTATTATTGCTGTGAACTTTAATTCTTTTAATATATGTTTTATGCCTGTTTAGATAATATTTTACCATATATTATATTAGTATATTTTAGACATACTTTCAATGTTTATTATTCCTTCTTAAATCCAGAAGTTTTTATCTAGGATCATTCTTCTGATTTAAAAATCCCCTCATTCAAAAATTTGATTTGGGGGCGCCTGGGTGGCGCAGTCGGTTAGGCGTCCGACTTCAGCCAGGTCACGATCTCGCGGTCCGTGAGTTCGAGCCCCGCGTCAGGCTCTGGGCTGATGGCTCGGAGCCTGGAGCCTGTTTCCGATTCTGTGTCTCCCTCTCTCTCTGCCCCTCCCCCGTTCATGCTCTGTCTCTCTCTGTCCCAAAAATAAATAAAAAATGTTGAAAAAAAAATTAATAAAAAAAAAAAATTTGATTTGGTGAATGTTCAAAAATTTTATCTATAAATATGTTTATGTCACCTTCATTTTTGAAAACTATTTTACGGGCACACAATTTTAAGATGGCAGTTCTTGTTCTTCTTATTCAACAGTTTGAAAATACCAGCCTACTGTCTTTGAGCTTATACTGCTTTTGTTAAGAAGTTAGTTGTGAATCAAATGATCATTCCTTTGGAAGTACTCATTGATTTGGTGGTAAATAATACACCCATTTACTATTAAGATTTTCCCTTTGTCATGTTTTTTAACAGTAGTCTTATGATGTGTCTATATATGGTTTAGTTTTTCATTCTTTCTTTTTTATATATCTGATTTGTTTTTTTTAGAACTTAGATCTGTAGCTTAATGACTTGTTGGTTTTAGAAAATTTTCGGTTACTTTCTTCTCAGATACTTCTGCACCGTTCATTTGTTCCTTTTCCTGTGGGTACCTATTACATATATATTAGACATTCTCACTATAGAAATATGTATATACACACACAATGTACTTAGCCATACTGAGGGCCTATAAGTGGGACTGTGATACCCCAGTAGGATGGAAATGGGGCAAGCTGCCATGTGATCAGAAATATTAAGAGTCCGGTGCTCGCTTCGGCTGCCCATATACTACAATTGGAATGATATAGAGAAGATTAGCACGGCCCCTGTGCAAGGATGACACGCAAATTCGTGAAGTGTTCCGTATTAAAAAAAAAAAAAAAGAAATATTAAGAGTTGGGAAAGCCAAGGACACTAGTCACTAACACTGTTTTCTTAGTCATGTTGGATAATGGTCATCATCAAATCTCCAATAAGGATAAACTGGGAGTGGATATCTCTTAAAATGTTTTTATTTCAGATTCAGATACAAATCCTTTTGTCATTTTCACTAAATCTGGGATTTTAATGCTTCAATAGGATGAATTTTTGTTCCTTAAAATGATGTTATTTATGTCACTCAAAATTGTTATTCTCATGGGTAAGGATAGGCAAACTTCCTCACAAAATGATGTCTTTATAGGGTAATTTTAACTAAGCTATATATTGCATTATTTACTTGAACACAACTATATGATGATTAACAACAAAACATTCCATTTAATTTAATAAAAGCTTGTTGGAATTATTATCATATTGTGCATATATTAAATATTTAAATATTTAATATTTGTATATATACATTGTGTGTTAATATTAAAATACATAAATTACAAGGTGTGCCTTTATATGAAGTACATTTTATTTGATCGGTAATAATGCTATGGAGGTAACAACTTATTACAGATATGTGAATCTCAGCAGGGGGTAGGGTCTGCTGTCACTAAAAAACAGGAGACTTATCCAGAGAGGTAGATTCTCAGTCATCAGGTTCTAATCACTTGTTTGTAACAATAAATATTTGAGAATTTGATATGCTATTTTTATCTTAATTTACTAGATATAAAAAAATAGCACTCAAACCACCTTGGCCATGTACCATTCACTGGGATTTTTATTATTATAAGAAATGAATCACACTCCTGAAATGGTGTTATATCATTATGGATGGATTGATTGTGTTTTGTATGTCTTGAGAATTTAATTGAGTGTTGATTTATTTCTAATAGTACACTCAGAATCTTTTTCTATACTTTTCTTTCTTTTTTTTTTTCTGTAAGCAATGAGAAATGGCATCTCAATGATTTAATATGCCCTAAACTTGAGCAGATTAGATATGCCTTAAATATATGGTGAGAGTTTAAAAGCCTGATTATACAGATTAAACAAAAATTAGTAGGTTTAAGATCACATCGGGGACAATAGACTTTGCTCTTTCCTACTGATAATTAATGTACCTATTATCTTAGGTTGCATAGTAGTAATATTCTATTTTCAGCAATTCCTAAACCACCAATGTATTTGATGTATGTATCCCTGAGCTCTGAGGATCTTCTCTGTAAACACCTCCCAAGATAACCACCATTTTTCTTTCCACTCTTCAAATAGCTCGCTCCCCATTTGATAAATCTCCAAAGTTCCCTTTCACTTTTCAAAACTTCAATAAATCCTTCCTTGTCATTTTAAAAAGATGGTGACAAAAAAAAACCACAGGAAAAATTGTAGCTACATTTTCCCTTTATTCTGCTTTGCAAAACTGTCAGCCTAGGTATTCTTTAATTTTTTATACTACTAATGGGTAGATGGAAGTTAGAAAATAACAAAAGAATGTAGAGGAGGCCAGTATATAACTTTTTCAATATATAATTATCATATCATTTATAATAGAAATGACAATTACATTTCTAATTGCTATTGTCCAGAGTCATGTTTATTGAATGATTAGAAAGGTCTCTGAACACGGTGCAATCTGAGATCATCCATCTCATTAATCTAATTAACAGGCAAAGAGAAAAAGAGCCTCTGACAAAGGAAAGATTTTGGAGTTAATTTTATTTTTAGTTCTCCATATCTGACAGTCATTTCACTTGTGAGAGAGAAAACATGGTATGGTTCAGGAATATATTCAGGGATATATTCAGGGTATATTCAGGGATGCCTTGAATAATGAACAAGAACAGGTTAAACCCCTATATTATAGGCAAGATATAACAAAATCACAGTTATACCTTTATATTTCGTGTGTGCCTGATTCATTCATATCTGTTTTTCTCTTTATTATTATATCCCCAGGGCCAAACATACTACCTGATAATACCAGGGAGTTATTTAATATTTTTAATGAATGGTTAGCATGCATGGTATCTGTCTATATATCAAGATCCATGAAGATACTAGATCATTCATGCATATAATGCTGGATGTTTCAAGAGGGATTGCTGTTTACAACAAAATCAACTTTATTCTTTCCTGCTTATACCGCTTGTCCAAATCCAATCTGTTAGGCTAGTTCACTCTCATTATTTGGATGAATTTTTGAGCAGAACTTCTGAATTTTCTGGACGCACAGATAACCAAATTTCTTCTAGTCATCTCAAACAACAAAAGTAGTTTCATTTGAGAAATTAAAATGTCTAGTAATATATTAATCAAAGTCTAAACTTCACCAAAAACATCTGTTCTCCTTTAAAAATACGGTATGAGTTAGAGGAGGTGCTGGGATGGAAAAGGCGTGTGTGATTAGCTTCTTCTCTTGTTCATGACTTGTTTTCTGTCTTCTTTTGTTATTAACCATTCTTTCTGGTCCTTTGAGTTGGAAAAAGGAAAGTATGGAGGATAGTGTTCATGAATATGAACTCCCGAGAACCAGGGACTGAAGGGTGAGATACAAAACATACAGCCAGAAAAATCATCACCCGTATCACAGAACTGAAGACGACACTCTCCATCTAAAGAGAATCCTTAGCCTTCAAAATATTACATGTAGACATTAATCTGCTGTAACCAGCTTCCAAGCTCAGAGAAGAGTCCTCGCTCTAAGAAATGACAGTTCAGTTAGTTTTCCCTAGTCCTTTATCCCTTATCCTTCTCTTTTGTTGGTTTAAGGTGAGTAGTTAGCTCAAAATTGGGTACCTTATTTTTAACTATGCGTGTGTGCTCACTGTCTGCTTCTGTCCTTGGGCAGAACTGAATCAGAATTACCTAGAACTGCTAATTTTGCCAGTAGCAGGATATATAATCATTAGCCCATTTATTAAGATTTCTGAGTTTCAAATGTCTCATATGTAAAGTGGAGATAATCACAGAAGTTCTTCATATGGATTTCTGGTTTTTGTTTGCAGGTAAATTTAACTTATAGAAATAAAAAGATTAATACAGTGCCTGTGGTTCCATAAACAGTAAATAAACAGTAGCCACCATTATTATCTTTAAAACAATGCCTTTTCCTCCAGTAGTATTTCTGAAAATAGAAGGGTTAAATTCTTACACCTTTACTATTCCTTTTGCTGAAACATGTTTAAAACTTTGACTCCATACTCTTATTTCATCTCATCATAAGTGCTATGCAATGGAGCAGAACTCATATAATATTTAAAAAAAAAAAAAACATGCAAATTATTTTGACCAGTCCAAATCTACAGTTAAATGGTTAAGTTTTAAAAGGAAATGAGGAAAGTTTGAACTGATATTACCAGAAGACTAATCCATATTACTGAATATGATAAACTACAATTTGCTAAATCATTTAAAGGTTACTTGTCCTATGTAATTTGGTAGATAAATACCTGTCTAGAGAAGTTTAGATGACTGATTTCATCCCAATGTATTTATTGATCAATAGCAATATGAAAGACTCAACTAGATCTAGTAGAACTAAGTACTTTCACCAAGGAATCAATGCAGAAAAATACCTGAAACCTTCATTCACTTAAAAAAAATAAGATAATCAATTTTAATAAAAAAGGATAAATGCACTAGCTACTGAAACAAAACTTTTTCATTATAGGTGTGGAATTTCTCTCTTGGACACAATCTGTTTGAGATTTATTTTGCAATTTTTTTTCTAGGCTGTTTTGAGACTTCCCAAAATGATTAACTCTGCTTTCCAATTTCCCCCTGACAGGCACAGACTTGCTCTTGATCCTCTCTGGAATTGTCCCTTTAACAGACCAGAGGCAAAAATCCCTGTCTTTCTGAGCACTCTTTTTCAAAGATATGGCAATCTACAATAATAACTTCTTCCCTCTTCCCTAATCTATAGTTTGCCATCAAAACACCCATGCTGTAACAAATCAGATATTTACATATACTTCATATGTATACATATATACGTGAACAACCATGATTTAACAAATTAAACATATATATTATATATAATGTATATTTTCCTTTGAATTAAAAGCCCAAAATTTGGAATATAAACATTGAATTTAGAAAACTAGCTCTATGAAATTAGTTTATCTCTTCCCCAGAATTATGTTTGTTCCCCTAATTGGTTGTACATTTTTTATCCTGGTTACAAATGTGCTATGTATTTTTTTGGAATTCAATCAGCAGGGAGCCTTCAAGGTAGTTTCTTCAACTTATAAAAGTATTTCTTGTGAATATGGTAGGGGTCATCATGCATGGCGATGCTTTATCATGATGTCTACAATTTCAAAACAGCATTCCCTACTCTGTCTTCCTCTTTGATTATCTTTCTGCCTCCATGTAGAGATAGCCACTTTTAGAAAACAATGGAGCATGAAACAATTGAAATGTTATTGTATCTTTTAGTTTAAGTTTTCAAAAGTGCCAATCCTTTCGGAACGGGGGAGCAGAAGATAGGTAAAATCTTGTCAGGAGTGAATACTGGAATCATAGTTTTGACCTTGTGCCGAAATATTTTAAAATCCCAATAGCAACTCATTTGAACCATATATACTCTCCCGTCGGGAAGAATTTGCTTGGGATCTCATGGCACATGAGTCTTTAGGAAAAGTTCTAGAAATGTTCAGAATGAAAAAAAAAGCATGTATGGTTTATTCATTTATTGTTATGCTCCAAAATGTCTGAGTGCTAGACTTCTCTTGTTTGGAAAAAAAATATTAAGAGAACAGAAATGTGTCAACCAGTGTCCTGTGGACTAGTTTTTGTTTTTATTTTTGTATTTAACTATCCTTAAACCCAGCCTTAGATAAACTTTGCAGCTCATTCACTTTTCTTCTTATCCGTGAGGTACTGGTTTCAAAATATATGCTTTAAAATTTTTTTTTCAACGTTTTTTATTTATTTTTGGGACAGAGAGAGAGACAGAGCATGAACGGGGGAGGGGCAGAGAGAGAGGGAGACACAGAATCGGAAACAGGCTCCAGGCTCCGAGCCATCAGCCCAGAGCCCGACGCGGGGCTCGAACCCACAGACCGCGAGATGGTGACCTGGCTGAAGTCGGACGCTTAACCGACTGCGCCACCTAGGCGCCCCCAAAATATATGCTTTTAAAAAGAGGTTCTCAAGTTATCAAGGACAACATGGAACTTCCAGACAAAATGCAGTAAGAGCAGATAAAAGCAACCTTTACCTGAACTCTGCTTTCTGACTGACCCTGAAAAATAGGTTGTATTGTAATTCATGCAAAAGTTTTTTCCTACAAGTTTTTTTCCTATTAAATCAAACAACAGGGACACCTGCTCAGTTGGTTCAGCATCTGACTCTTTTTTGGGCTCAGGTCATGATCTCACACTTCCTGAGTTTGAATCCTGAGTTGGGCTCTGAGCCCTTGGGCTCCTGTGCTGGCAGCTCAGAGCCTGCTTGAGATCCTCTCTCTCCCTCTCTCTCTACATCTCCCCTAATTGCACTCTCTTAATAAATAAATAAATAAATAAATAAATAAATAACTTAAAAAAAACAAAACAAACAAACAAAGCTGTGATATCCAAACTCTAAACCTAAGTAAGGCTATTTGTTCTAGTAGCATAATGCAGGATCAGTCCTTGTAAATTCCATCTATTATTTCTCCATAGTAGTATACCAAAGAACCTAGTTATAAGATGGTATCTTTTATAAGATGGTTTTACAGAATCCTAAAACCTTGTGCAATAATACATATCTCTAAAATGTTATCAGTAGCATAAATTTTCCCATATAAAAAGTAATTCACTCTACAAATCTCAAATATATATATATATATATATATATATATATATTAATTAGATTCATTTCTTCTCTACTTTTAGGAATCAAGAATGTAATACTATTAATGTAATGGAACTTTTTCATCTACATGTTTACATGAAAACATAAATGCCAACTATTATGCAATTTATTTCATTGTATAAATATTAATTTTTTAATATAAAGTATTCATTATGAAGACTCACTTTTTCACAATAACTTACTAGATAATCATAAAAATTAAATTATGGTGGGAACTTTGACTTAGCATATTAAATAATAGTACTTTGAAATCTAATCATTTCAGCATTTGGTTTTGTCTGTAATTATTGTTAAACTCTCTGGTTCTCAAAGGTAAGATCTGGTAAACAAAATCAGAAACTTCACAGCTCCTACAGTCAGATGTTGACTATCCTGGGTCAAGGAATACCAACAATCTCCAATACTCTTCGTGTTTTTTTGTTTCTTTTTTTGTTTTTGTTTTTGTTTTTGTTTTTGATTTTAGAGAGAGAGAGTGCAAGTAAGGGAGAGACAGACAGAGAGGGAGAGAGTCTTAAGGAGGCTCCATGCCTAGTGTGGGCCCCAAGGCAGGGCTTTGTCTCTCCACTGTGAGACTATGACCTTGACCTGAGCTGAAATCAAGAGTCCAATGCTTAACTGACTGAGCCACGGAGGCACCCCATCCAAGATTCTTTGCATTGACAGAGGGTAGAATTATTTTCTTTGTCTTCGATCCAAGTAATTCATCTTCACAAAGTACGTTACCTGGTTATTGACTATTTTAGGAAGAAAATAATTAAAAATCTTTATGTTGATTGTAAGTTCATCAGATAGAAGTGTTTTCAAAAGACTTCTGCAATGTTTAATTTTTTTTTTTTTAGCCTTCAATGAAACAGGAAAATCTTTGTTACTCTAAAATTCAGCCTACAGGAATAATTCATATAATTTTGAAAAATTTGCATAGTTTTCTACCCATCAGCTTATCTTTCAAAGTGAGAGCTCAGCAGAAATAGGTCCTATTTTCAGGAACATACATAATGATTATAACAAGCTTTGATTGAATAATATATTTAAAACCCAGGAAAGTTTGGTCCTGAATGAACTCCTTTCAGTCTATTTTTTCTGAGAGTAAAGTTTCATTTTTCTGTAAAAAAAAAAAAAAATCAACAGCAACAACAAAAAACAAAACAAAACAAAAACAAAACAAACAACAACAACAACAACAAAAACCAGTATGTATTCTCAATCTCCAACATCTGGTTCCAGACATAAATTCTGATATGTTAATAAATTTTACTGGAGCAAATACCTTAACCTACTCCTATTTCATTATAAAGTATGTGAAAGAGTTCTCATTTAATACCTTCTCTCTCTCAATGAGTTGATAACTGTCATGCAAGGAAAAGAGACCATTACTAAGCATTGCTGGATGAGTTTTTGTCAAGAATGACTGTTTTGAAGTGGAAATAAATGAGTCCTGGGGTGTCCTTTTTTATAAAGTATCAGATGTGCAGCCAGGCATCACAGGTGTTCCACCTGTGTGTAGAGGTAGAACTTTTTTCCTCACATTAGACATTTGCTAAATAAAGAATATTTTCTCCACCTTAAGGATACCATTGGCCTGTTTTGTTCTCAAGTGAATACCCAAACTAATTTGTTCATGCCATCACTGTACACACAACCAAATACCAGGAGCTGCTAGTACTTACTTTAAGCATCCATTACTTTAAAATATATGAGGCAATATCAGAAGGTCTTTAGGAAAATATATTTGTCAAGAAATAAAAGGAATACCAAAACGATATTACAAATCATTAAATAATAATCCAATAGAAAGAAATGTTGAAAAACTGAATAGAAACCTCAGGTAAAATGATACCCAAATAACCCATAATCATTAATAAGTGTTTCAATCTATAAGTCACGGGAGACTCCACTACAAACAAACCAAAAATAGCTTAAATTAAGGAGACTGTCACTTATAAGTTCTGATTAAAATGCAGATAAACTGGAACTGTTAACACATGTTAATAAAGGGAGTTCAAAATTATTTGGAACACCTGTTATTATCTATCAACTGTGAGCATATGCATACCCTCTGATATATACACCACAGAAATGTACACATACATGCTCCAAAGGACAAGAAATGTTAAGAATGTCTATGACACGATTATTTTAAATAGTTCCCAATTAAAAACAATCTATATGTCTGTTTCAGTTTGCTCAAACTACCATATTCCTATTTACTACCATAACAAAATAACATAGACTGGGTAGCTTAAACAAGAGAAATTTATCTTCTCAGAGTTATGGAGTGTGGACTGTTCAAGTCAAGGTTTAGACAGGCTTTGGTTTCTGGTGAGAGTTCTCTTCCTGGCTTGCAGATAATTCTCTTGTTGTGTCCTTATTTGACACAGAAAGAGAGAGAGAGACAGAGAGACAGAGAGAGAGACAGAGACAGAGAGAGGTTTCTTCCTCTTCTTTTTATTTAATTTTTAAAAGTAATCTCCACACTCAACATGGGACTCAAACTCACAACCCAAGATCAAGAGCTGGATGCCCTACTGACTAAGCCAGCCAGGCTCCCCTCTTCCTTTTTACATAGGTAACAGTCTTATCAGATTGGGGTCCCAGCCTTAATAACTTCATTTAACCTTAACTACCTCCTAAAGATCTTATCTCCAGAAACAGTTCTAGGAAGTTAAAGCTTGTTAAAGCCTCAACATATGAATTGGGGAGGGAGAGCACAACTAAGTTGACAGCATTCTATATGCCCATCAACATAAAACAAAACAAAACAAAGCAAACAACAACAAAAATCTTTATATAGTCATTCAAGGATTAACAGGTACCAGCAAAAATACAAAAATCAGCAAAGTAGCTACTGCTACATACAACAACATAGATTCATTCCATACATAAAAAAGAGCTAGGACAAAAGATGAAGACAAAAAAGAAAAATCATGAAGTAGAGTTCTATTTTATTTTTAAAGGCAAACATATTTATCCTAATACATGGTGTTAGAAGTCAGGAAAGTAATTACCTCAAGTAGGACAAAAGGACATATATTAGAAGGGAAATGTTAGGGAGCTACTGGTAATGTCCTAACTCTGGTGGTAGTTACACAGTTGTATTCATTTGTAATAATCAGGCTGTACACATCTGAATTATATACTTTTGTATAGGTGGAGTCTTTCAAGGAAAAATTTCTTTAATTTTTTAAAAGTCTTCATACAGCTTTACTTTTCATTTACTCTAAGATACAAAATAGTTTATGCACCATTATAACTTAAAAATTAGCAAGTTCCCTTCAATCATGTGTAATTCTTGGGTCCATCTATTTTGCAATTCAATAAAAAGTTCCTTGTTTTTCAAGATAAAGTGTGTCTCTTAGAGAATAATCCATATTTCTCAAGCCTGCCTTTTGATGATAGAAGACATACTTATAATTGAATAAATTGAAGATTATTCCTTCCCTTTATTATTCATTACTCCATGGGAAATAATTATAAACATTCTGGCATTCATATTAATTTTTTCTGATAAGGAAAGCTTCAGTGTACGTAGCTATTAACATATATCTTTGATATATTGTCAATATTAATATAATCATGAGGAAAATCAAGACAGTTGCCTACTATAATAGCTGTAGATTAAAGTATTCTGACTAAAACCACACATTAACTTAGATCCCATTAGGTATGGTAGTGACGACTTTATATTACTTGTTTTTTAATGATGACATTTCAGATTACCTCAAATTTGGGGTGAGGGGTGAAATGATACTTTAATAGTTTTATTTAGCAAAGTAATACATACTTTCTCAACACAGACTTTTTTTTTAAGTTGATTTCTTTATTTTGAGAGAGTCAGAGAGAGTGTGAATGGGGGAGGAGCAGAGAGAGAGGGAGAGAGAGAATTCCTCCTTTCAACAAGGAGCCTGATGTGGGTTCAATTTCACAAATTGCAAGATCATGACCTGAGTTAAAATGAAAAGTTGGACACTTAATTGACCTAGCCATCCAGGTGCCCCAACACAATTTCCAACATAACAGGGATGAAACAGAAGAAATAATATAAAACATTTAATCCCAAATCACATATTCTTTAAAGCCCAACCTTGGTTTTATATTTGAAACTGATTTTTTCCTTCCTCATCCTGTAACCTTTCTTTTGTTGTAAAACAACCTATTTCTGTGATGCCTTCCACCCATAGTAGTTTTCACATATTTGAACCTTGAGCTTTATCTTCTCTTTTATGATGATTTCATTTCTCTGATAATGTCTGTGCTAAAAAAATCTTTCTGGACATCTGGAATATTTGTGTTGCTGTTGAATTCTGCATTAATGAAGGCACAGTACAGACAACAATTCTATAAACACTCTTTAAGGTGAAGCTCTTTAAAGTGAAGTCATGAATTGATAGAAAGGCAGAGACTGATGTAAAAAACAAAATCATCCAGATCAAGGATTGGATTCCATATCTCTTCTCTTAATTTAATATTACCTGTGCTCTGAAGTGAAAATTGAGCAGCACTCCTTGTTATAATTCATCTATGGGATAAATATGTGACTTGTGGCTGCTTGGTTATATTTGTGAAGGAAGACCTTGTGGTTTTTGTCCATGACATTCTTCTACCTTGAAATATCCTATAACTCCCATTGAGTATGTCTGGACATAATATAAAACCTAAGAAGTCAAGACAGTTGGAAAAAAGAGATGAACATGTAAGGAACCCAAGATGGTGACATAGGGAGATCCTCTATAGGAAGAACCTCTTCTCAGAAATACATCAAATCTATAGCTACATATGGATCGTCTCCTTTTGGGGAAAAAAAATAACAAATAACAAACAAACAAAAACCCCTGAAACTAGAGGAACTACTCTCCACAATGAAGGATAAAAGGATGACATTGACATTGAAATGAGTCTTGGCACACCTTCAAGAATGGGGGCATTTCAAGAATAAGTCAGGTGTTGTAGACAAAGATTCAACAAGAGCCAGGGCAAGAATATATAATGAAGGGGGCGCCTGAGTGGCTCAGTTGGTTAAGCATCTGACTTCAGCTCAGATCATGATCTCGCAGTTCATGAGTTTGAGCCCTGTGTTGGGCTCTGTGCTGTCAGCTGAGAGCCTGGAGCCTGCTTCAGATTCTGTGTCTCCCTCTCTCTCTCTGCCCCTCCCCCGCTTGTGCTCTGTCTCTCTGTGTCTCTCAAAAATAAATTAAAACTTCAAAAAATTTTTTTAAAAAAGAAGATACAATGGAGGAAAGAACAGTCTCTTCAATAACTGGTGCTGGGAAAACTGGACAGCTACATGCAAAAGAATAAAACTTACCACTATCTTGTACAAAATCAACTCAAAATGGTCTAATGATTTAAATGTAAGACATGAACCCCCAAACCTCCTAGGAAAAAAACACAGGCAGTTAGCTCCTCGACATCATTTTTAGCAGTGTTTTTTTGGATCTAAGTCTAAAGGCAAGGGAAACAAAAGCAAAAATTAACAAATAGGACTACACAAAACCAAAAAGCTTCCGTGTGATGAAGGAAACCATCAACAAAATAAAAATGCAGCCCTCTGACTAGGAGAAGATATTAGTAAATCATATTTAAGGGGTTAATATTCAAAATATATAAAGAATGCATACAACTCAACAACAATAACAACAACAAGTAATCTGATTTAAAAAATGGACAGATGATCTGAGTAGACTTTTTTCCAAAGAAGACAGCCAAGCACATGAAAAGATACTCAACATTACAAATCATCAGGAAAAGACAAATCAAAAACACTGTAAGGTATCACCTCACACTTGTCAGAATGGATATTATAAAAAATACAGGAAATAACAAGTGTTGGCAAGGATGTGGAGAAAAGAGAACCCTTGTGCACTGTTGGTGGGGATGTACGTCAGTGCAGACACTAACTAGGTAAAACGGTAGGGAAGTTCCTCAGAAAATTAAAGATAGAACTACCATGTGATCCAGCAATTCCACTACTTGATACTTATATTATAAATATTAAGTGCTAATTTGAAAAAAATGCATGCACCCTTATGTTTATTGCAGCATTATGTAAAATGGCCATGTTATGGAAACAACCTGTGTCCATTGATGGGCGAATGGACAAAGAAGATGTGGCGTATATATACAATAGAATACGACTCAGCCATAAATAAAGAATGAAAGCTAGCCATTTGCAACAACATGGTTGGACCTTGGGGATATCACGCTGAGTGAAATAAGTCAGATAAAGAAAGATAACTATCAAATGATTTCACTTATACGTGAGATCTAATTAGAGAACCAAAACAAGCAAACAAACAAAACAAAAGACAATCCAGACTCACAGATACAGGGAAAAGATTGGTGGCTGCCAGAGGGGAGGAGGGTAGTGGGCACAATGGGTGAAGGGGACTAAGAAGTATAAACTTGCAGTTATAAATAAATGTCATAGGGATATGATGTACAGCACTGGGAATATAGTCAATACTACTGCATTAACTTTGTAAGGTGACAGATGGTAACTAGACTTGTAGTGGTGACTAGTTTGCAAGGTATGCAGTAAGTGTCAAATCGCTATGGTGTACACCTGAAGCCAATACAGTATTGTGTGCCAACATACCTTGGTACATAAAAAAGAGAGATGAACGTGCTATCTCAAAAGCAGTATTAAATATATACGTAAAAAATATTTCATCAGCATCTGTCACTGACTGTTTTATATAGTTCTCTGTAAGTACCAGAATATCTTACTACAGGTATAGATTTGACTTTTCTTTTTGGACAATTGAACACTACATTTTCACAGCAAGTGGACACCAAATTCTTTAACTCAGGTCTGTGTTTTGTAATGTGATACATGGGGAACATTTACTGTTCAATAGCCCTCAAAACTTTCACTTCCATTTGGATGGTAAGCCATCGTGAAAAATATCTTTAAGGCCTGACATCAGTTCCAGAGTCCCCTGTGAAAATAGCATTCTCAGTTTTGTAGCAGAGATAGGGAACAGCATATTCCATGCAGGTAAGCAGGTGAAACAGATGGTTAGGAAAGTGACTCCTTAGCTGAAGATCTAAAACACAGACATTAAAGTCCATGTTGTGAATTTGGGAGTTTTTAGACTAATCAAAAAAAAGATGAATTACGGATAAAAGAGGAAGCATGAATCAATGCTGAATCTTCATCAAACCTGAACTCAGTATTATCTTCTCCAATTGCACACGCATGACCCACGACTTCCTCTGTCCTTCCTGGAAAATCACCACTGCCTTCTTCCACCCTAGATAATGTGCACACTTCTTCACTCTGACCCAGGCCAGAAAGGAAAACCAAAGTGTTCTTTAGAGACACACCTCTTTCTCATCACTCATATTCACTTTGTCTCATCTACAATGTAATCATAGGAGCCATCATTCATATCTTCCTCATCTCTCTTTAGAATGATATGAATATATATATATATATAGAATGATATGAATATATATATATAGTAGCAGATCATCATACAATTTCTAGGTTTAACTCTCTTCAGAAAATTCAGTGACATTTTTAAAGTCTTATTTCTTAAAATGCATCTTTGTGTATGGTATTGAATTGTGTAAAATGTGCCATTGACATTCTGTCATCTAATACAAATTCTAAGCCTCCATTCATAGTGTACATGTTATTTCATGATTTTATATAACACTCAAAGACCTACTTCTGCATACCTGCCTTGGTTTCTAATTATCATTAACTCCATGTTATTGTCTAATTTTCCTGTATCTCTAAATCTATGGATTACCTGTGGCTAGGTCTGGATTCTTAAATTATGTTTTAGTGTTAAGAAACCGAAACCAGTCTAGCTATCTTCAAGAGCCATAGTACAGGGAAATAAGCGTTCACACAATCATTGGGAGTGGTGAAGAAGGCTTTAGGCCATGACTTCATCAGTGTCCATCTCTCTCTCTGGAATGCATGGCTCTATCCACTTGAAACACTCATATGTTATCTTTTAAGAGTCATCCCAAACATTAGTCACTCTCTGAAACTTGCTCTGATTTCCATAGGTCCACTTGGACACATCTCAGTTCCTATTTTACTTTTTATGTATCTTCATTATAATTTTCATATCAAATTATTATAATCCCATTATATTTGTTTCTGTGTTTGAAATATAGCCCCCTTAAATTTGAGACTTTATGAAGGCACATACCATTTTTTCCAACTATATACATAAATATCTATGACCTGGATGAGTATCTGAAAGAAAAGGAAATTAATAAAAATGTATGAATGTATATCAAATATAGTCATAACTATGAGCCAGAATCCAAAGTCAATAGCCATTCACTTTCTCTACCAAAAATGTATTTTAAATGATAAAATGGATCTTTATATGTTTGGAACTTGAATCTTTTTTTCAATGTGAAAAAATGTGCTATTTACCAATCATACACAGTAACAATTACTGTCACATTTGAATGATGGAAAATTATTTGATCAAAAAACCTGAGTATTAACCATATGCAAATCTAATCTGTAAGGTTTCATAATGATCAAAATTTGATAAATTTTATCTACTAAATGATTGGCTCCTTGAGAAATATAACATGAGTTTCTCTCTATTTGCCTTGCATAGGTAATATAATGTCTAGCACCTATTAGGCTCTAAATACCTCACAGTTGAATAAAGGAATAACTTGAATAATGAATAAATGACAAATATAGATTATTTAAAACTATAGTGAAGTGAAAGATACTTAATGAGCAGATAAAAACATGGACTTTTTTGCATTACTTATTGTTGTTTATTGTTTTTATTGTGTGTGTGTGTGTGTCTGTGTGTGTGTGAGTGCCTGTTTCAATCCCTATTTTCATTTATTTCACTAGGCAGTATATATTATTTTTTGTTTGAGACCATTTTTCTTTTTTTTTTTTTTTTATAATTTTTTTTTCAACGTTTTTTAATTTATTTTTGGGACAGAGAGAGACAGAGCATGAACGGGGGAGGGGCAGAGAGAGAGGGAGACACAGAATCGGAAACAGGCTCCAGGCTCTGAGCCATCAGCCCAGAGCCTGACGTGGGGCTCGAACTCACGGACCACAAGATCGTGACCTGGCTGAAGTCGGACGCTTAACCAACTGCACCACCCAGGCGCCCCGAGACCATTTTTCTTATGTTTATATCTGTTAACCTACTAGAGCAGAGTTTGTGAGTTTGTAAAAGAAATTTCAAAGTTTTTCTGAACCACACTGGGTATTTTGAGAGGTAAAGGAAGATTGGACTTGTGCTCTACCTAAAGGTGAAACAAAGGAGAAAATAGGTCTTTTAAGGTACGGTAAAATAGAAGAATAAGTTTTCTGAATTTGATTAAAAAACCTTTTCCTTGTTTAAATACTTTTTTAAGTTTTATTTTTTTGTTAGAGAGAGAGAGAACACGAGCTGGGGAGAGGAGAGAGACAGAGAGACAGAGAGACAGAGAGAGAGAGAGAGAGAGAGAGAATCTTAAGCAGGCTCCCTTTAGTGTGGAGCCTGATGCAGGGCTTGATCCCATGACCCTGCGATCATGACCTGAACAGAAATCAAGAGTTGGACCCTCAACTGACTGAGCCACCCAGGCACCCCCCAGAGTATATTTAAAAAAAAAAAAACAATCAAATTATATAAGCTACAAAATTGTAGGTTAATTTTAAAAGGAAAACAAATGAACTGTTGGTATCTAAAATAGTTGTGATCTTTTTTTGGTCCTATTCTGGAGGTGATATTGAGAAAACAACAGCCAGGTATAATACATATAAGTTAATAAATATTTATGTAGTGTTTGTGGTAAATTGCATTGGGTCATTGAAGAGGAAGTTGAAATACAAAATTAAAGTAAGTATTTTATGTTCACTCTTGAGGTTTAAATGCTAGTGATTTTGTTTGCTTCTTAACTATGGGTCATATATTTAAATATAATGAACCCTAGGAAATATGTCCATTCTTAAGGACTGGCTCAAGAGGGGATAATTTCCTAAGAGCCTTAGCCAAAGAGAGTTTTCAAACATAAAGTGTTATATAGGTTTATCAATTTTGAGTTTCATTTTAGAGACCCAATTTGTTTCTAAGGGAAGTAAAATTATCTTTTCTATGAACAATTTTATCAACTTTATCTTCATAACTTAGGAGACTTATTTTGGGGGAAAGAAGAAAAAGAAAGAGCTTGCTCACAGATTTTTCTAAGATCTAACAGCTCTAATTAGGATAATAATCTCTCTTTATGGGAATTGTAAAGAAAATGGGGACAATGCAACTCCAAAGAAGTATTATTAAAATGTCAGCCTCAAAAAAGTCACATATTTTAAAGCATTCAGTTTCCTTGTCTCGGCATTACTTCCTCCTATCCATCTTACTAATAAAAGTGTCTTTTTGCTACTTACTTATGTCTTTATTATAGAAGAAATATACATATCTTATGTGTTCTTTTGTAGACTTACTATTTTAAATTTATTAAAAATGGACGACGGATAGCTGACTTGCCAAAAGCAATACTGTGTTAACACTTTGGTAAAATATCTTGAAATTGTTAATAATTTTTTTTCAAACTAAGAGTTTATAATGGAGAACTAAAAAGAATGTGACCCAAAAAAATGTGTTCTTGAAGAGCCTAATATAGTCACGAGTCATAAATGTAAGTCAGACCATTATAATAAAATATGATGGCAGGAAGTTATTATAGTTGTCATGTATATGTACTATAGCTATTATAGAATCAGGTTTGGGGAAAATTTGATGTGGTTGGGACAAGTATGTTGGGAGAAAGAGCTCTCTTTCAGAATCGGTAGTACAAAACACATCTTCTGAATATTCACATTTGAAAAAAGGATAAAAAGATGTAGATATCCACATTTGATACATAAGAGTGACAGCGCTAGGTTTCATATATAAGATTGGTTTGAATTAATCAGGTAAAGGTAAGATGCTTGTTCAGATGAGACTGTCAATATATATTGTGTAGGAATTTGGCTTCATATTTTAATTAATATTAACCATGAACACATCTTCTTTTATAATAGTATATATTTATCTTATTAGTATAATGGGGAAAATGTTAGAAATAATACTCAACAAGGAAAATTTATCTTATGAGAAAATATCTTGAATGAAAGGAAATATTTTCACTGCGAAACAAGGAGGGTTTTATATTTTTAGAAGAAAGAGTTTGTCTCAATTAAGAAAAATATTATCTTCTTAAAACTCATAAAACATATCTATTAGTTGTTTGGCTTTAGCTAAATATGGTAATAAGTGAAGAAAGTGAATCCAGTTAAAATAGTCAACTTGAGCTTTATTAAATCCCAAAATAAATATGAAGTTAGTATCCATTTGTCCCTTTTAGATATCTTTAGATATGTTTGTTCTGCCATTCAAAAAATTCAATGAAGTGTCTGAAACCTTCTTACTTGGCATTTTATTATTGATGTTTCAAAAATTTTTTTCTATCCCAGTGAGTTGAAGAGCAAGCTATCTAAATTATCTTTTGCATCATAAATCTGCAATGATTAGTGTGTTACAGGCAGAAAGGATTATAGATTATAAACAATGTTATATGACCACCAAAAATGTCTCAGAACTACTGCATTTAAAAGAATGTTACTATTCTAGATTCTCAAGAATTCTTAGATTATGTACATCAGCAAAATGAATCCATGTTTATATTACATTATGTGCTATGTTATGCTGTAATTGCTTGTATTCATAAACATCTGAAAATGTGTTTTGACAAATTAAGAATTACTTTATAAGAATTTCTTTTTTTTAAGTTTGTTTATTTATTTATTTTGGGGGCAGAGCAGAGAAAGAGG
Organism: Neofelis nebulosa; assembly: GCF_028018385.1. Taxonomy (NCBI): domain Eukaryota; kingdom Metazoa; phylum Chordata; class Mammalia; order Carnivora; family Felidae; genus Neofelis; species Neofelis nebulosa. The sequence continues at coordinate 44,703,867 of NC_080789.1, read as the reverse complement.
GAGAGAATCCCAAGCATGCTTCCTACTGTCAGTGCTGAGCCCAACATGGGGTTCAATCTCATGAACCGTGAGATCATGACTTAAACTGAATCCAAGAGTTGGACTTAACAGATTGAGCTACCCGAGGACCCTTATTACAAGACTTTCTTAATGACATAAGAAAAAGCATAGTTTTAGTTACTTAAATGATATCCCCTTTACTAGTTCATAGTCCTGGTATATATATGATTCTGTGATACTTCTATCAGCAGGACATTCATTCATAAAACTATTTTAAAGATGAATGTTTCTGGAAGGGTTAAGATTTTTCCAACTTTAGTTGTCAAAGACCCTCATGGAGTTAATTCAGAGGTAACTGTGTAAAAATTTTAACTTCATCCTTTGGGACAGCAATGAGTGAGAGTCTTCCCATGGGAGTAAATTTAAATAAGTACATATTGGAAGAGATTAACCAATTCAACCAAATAGAATGGATTGCATATTAAATTTCACTTCCAGTAAATAATTCACTCACTGTCCACTAAATAGGTGGCCTTCTTTAGTTGTTTTGTTAATTTTCTTCCATAGAACTTATTAAATAACCTCCTCTAGGTAAGTCTGAATAAACTATTTTTAAATAGCTTATTTTTTTTTAATTTGAACAAGAAGCAAATGAATATAACAACTCAAGAGGTATAAAAGAACATATATTAAGAAGGAAATCTCTTTCATCTATTGTACTCTTTTTATCCAATTTACTCCACTGGGGGAAATCTGTGCTATCATTTATGTATATTTTCAAAGATATATACTTTGCATATACTTTATTTTGGGGTTTTTGTTGTTGTCTAATTTTGTCTTAAAACAACAGTGGACTACAAATGCCACTACTCTGCACTTTAAATGATTTTTGGAAATCACTTATAACGGTTCATATAGAAAGGCTTTATTTAAAAAAATTGAATATTGAATAATTGACTATCATGTCATTGTACAGATGTCATACTGATCTAATAGGTGAATTTGGCCTATTGACTAGTATGTTTTTAATTCTGTCATCTACTTTTAGTTATTTTTTAATTTTTATGGAGGCATAATTTAAGTACAGCAAAAATTCTTCGTGAATTTTGACAGATGTATATTATTTTTTATATTTCCATATCTGCCACAATATATTCTGTATTTTCTTGTGTGTGTGTGTGTGTGTGCCTGTGTGTGTTATATTTAATGACTAGGAAGGTTAGACTTTGTATAATGGTTAATGCTCTTCCAGTTACTGTTGCTTCATGTGAATTACTACAGTCTTAGTGGCATCAACATTTTTATCATTCTCACAGATTCTGTGGGTCAAGAATTTGGATAGGACAGGACAGGGATGGCATCTTTTTGCATATAATGTCCCACCTGGAAACACTCAATGGTGGGACTGATTTGCCAACTGGGGGCTGGAAGCATCTTGAAGTATCTACACACATCTGGTGATTGATGTTGGCTGTTTGCTGAGACCCTATCCGGAGCTGTGGACCAGATTACACGTGACCTCTCTGTATAGCCTACATCCCTCATAGCACAGGGGGCTGTGTTTCACCCACATTTTCCTTAGACTGAGTTAAACAGTTAAAAGGAATCATTGCTCACCAGCAGTCCTTTTGCAGTAGTTTCCTAATTCATTGTTTAGCATTTTAGTTAGCCCTCTAGGAGCTTTCTCAAGAAGCACTCAGCTGAGTTTAATCCCACTGGGCTCTCAATTCTACTTCCAAACCAAATGTTAGCTGGGTATTTGCAATTCCCTTATAGTGCTCTTTTATCTTGAGCCCTTGCTAGTCATTGTCTGGCTGTTGTAAGTTTTGGATATTTCTGTGGGGAAGTCAGAGACCAGGCTTGTAAGATCATTGTTTAAATAACTGAAGGATTCTTTCTTCATCCCTTTTTTTCTTTTATGGGTGTTAATAATTCTGTGTATACTTCCCCCTAGAATATGGTTTCCCACTTCAAACTATAGATTTAAGTATTTATTGGTTCTAGAAAGATTTCTCAAATTGTATTTTATTCCATTAGGTTGGATTTTTATTTTACAAAAACAAAAGGTTTGCTTTTTGGTTCCTCTATCAGTTTCTGTATCTATTGATTTTTTTCCTAACCTTCTTTGATTTGCATTTTTATTTTGTTGACGTCCCTTAATCTTGACCTCACTGCCTCTTATTACTTCTTAGCAATGTCTATCTCCTTTATACAGCTACCAATGTGGACTTCGTTTCTAAATGAATTTATTTTTCTTTTCTTTTTTTTAAATTTATTTATTTTAAAAGAGAGAGAGAGAGAGAGAGAGAGAGAGAGAGAGAGAGAGAGAACACACCAGCAGGGAGGGGAAGACAGAGAGAGGGAGAGAGAACATTCCAAGCAGGCTCCGAACTGTAAGCGCTGAACCTGAGCTGGGGCTCAATGTCTCTAACTGTGAGATCAAATCTTGAGCCAAAAATCAAGAGTTGGTCACATGACCGATGGAGCCACCCAGGTGCCCTCAATTTATTTTTCAATTGTACTAGTTTTAAATTTCCTTCTACCATCTTGCTTTATAGTCCCCAAATTTTTGAATTTCTGCTTTATGGAGGTGCCGTTTTCACCTTGATTTCTGTGTAAAAGCCTATTTATTTCCCATGATAGTATTTTTTTCCTGGGGGCTTTCTTGGTCTGCTAGTCTTTCTTTTCTTCCCATTTTATCTTACCAAGAATTATCTTTTTATTGACTCTGCACTGTTTCTTTTTACTTATTTATTTATTTTTTGAACAAGGTGATTGCTACCTGGAGCAGCTGTCTAAGGGAAGTTCCTGTTGGAGTAGGCCTGGGCCAATTTCCATATTTTAGGGACTTTCTTTCTTATGACATAAAGCTTCATGGGTGATGGATTGATTTGTTGGGTCTTTGCTTTTTCTCATCTAATAGATTTCTAAACACAAAGAACTCCTTAACAAGCAACATTTTCTTCATTCTGTACCATCAAAAGACTGTTTCCTGGAAATACGGATGTATCTGTGATTGTCTATGCAATTCAGCCTCCCCTGTTCTCTTTGATGACAAATTAGACCCAGCAAAGTTCCCAACACAAATCTACACATATTGTTTTCATTTTTTCTAAAAAGATGGACCCTTTACTTGGCAAACTATGTGTAGTTTCCTTGTCTGAGATCAGAAAAGGAGTACTCTCTTGGTTCCTCCCTGCCTCTCTAATTACAATAGTCCTTCCTTGGGTATTGTCATTCAGGTATACAGATATCTTTCCGCATTATATGTGGTAAAGTTTGTCCTTTAATTTTGTGGTTTTATTTTTTGATTATTTATTAAAAAAAGAGGGCAGCATCATTTTGTCACCTTTTTATAATTTTTTTTTGTTACAAACCTGGTCATTTTATGCCTCTACTTCCTAACATTTTGTTTTTCTGCATCAAGAGCCAAATGATTATGATTTTTGCTACAAACTAGTCATTTTATGACTCCACCTCTTAACATCACTTCAAATGTCAAGTCTTTCCCGACTCTTTATCCTGAACTTTTCACCACTGACAGACTTAATCACCACATCTTCAAACACCTTGTAAGTCCTTAAATTTTATGACTATCACAGTATGTATACATAGTTTTACATGGCTATCTTCCTTATAAATTCCCTGAAAATGAAGACAATAACTCATCATTTCATCCTCTAATAAAGGAATTAAGCCTAATGTATAATACACACCTAATAAATATTTCTTGAATTGTTGAAATATGACATCTAATTACCTAGTTTATACATGAAAACACTAATTATATTTGTTCTCCTTTGGAAATATCCTATATTTAATTATATTAAATTGATGGTGATGTTTTGATTAATGATTTTTATTTTTGTCTCATTTTCAGTGAGGAATCATTACAAATAATTCAGTTATTAAAAAAAAAAAAAGGCCAGGTCTCGAACTGCATAACCATCAGCTATTTTTGTTTCCCTCACTGTACAGTTAGTTGATCCAGTCTTGTCATGAAGTTTTCTTATAAGTGTTGTGTTATTCAATAGATATCAAATGTTTAATAGGAATTTAATTCTATTTCCATTTCCTTCTGAAGAATACAAAAGATGCTTTCAATGTAGACTCTGTTCTCAAAAAACAAAGTATGGTGAGAAATGAGGCTTGTACTCCCTTAAAAATTTTTTCAAATGTAAAAAAATAATGCAACTAAGACAAAATTACAAATTGTCTATCATCCAAACATCTTTATATAATCACAGCTAATGTTTTATAATGTTTTCTCCCATATATTTTTCTCTCTGTAATAACATAGGAAAGAATAGCAGAGTAAATTATAAAAAGGCTTTGGAGTTAATAGAAATGTTTGCCTGAGTAACTTATCTACTTAAACCTCATTATTCACATCTTCAAAGATGGGTGGAAAATATGACTACTGTATAAAGCAATTAGCATGATATCTCAGTCATAAAAGCACTAACATACCCGTTTGGGAGCCCCAGGGTGACCCAATTGGTTGAGCGTCCAACTTCAGCTCAGGTTTTGATCTCCCAGTCCATGAGTTCCAGCCCCGCATGGAGGTTGATGCTGTCAGCACAGACCCCCCTCTTTGGATCCTCTGTTCCCCTATTTGCCCCTCCCCATTTGTCCTCTCTCACAAACAAACATTTAAAACATAAAATAAAATAAAATAATAATAAAATAATATACTTGTGTGTATCCTTGGGGTAGACTATAGTCCAAAATTTATAAGTAATACAATTAATTTAATCATTTTCCTTGATAGACATTTTATATTTTTCCAGTTGTTGGTTTCCTTGGCTTTTTGTTTTGATTAACAATTAAAGTTATAATTACAAGTAATGCTGGTGTGACCATCCTTGACTATCTTTATATTGCTGTCTTTATATCCCTGCAAACAGTTTTACAACAAAATTCCAGAAGATGAATGATTGGATTTTTTTTCCTTCCCACCCCTTTATAACTGCTGAACTTTTGCTCATTCACACAGCCTTTTAGCAAATACTCCAAGGGAAAGTATTCTAAATATAGGCCTTCCCAGTTTATGCTTCCCTTTTCTTCAATCTTATTCCCATGAGTCCCTGTTTTCTAGGTAGTTTTCCAATGCCTACGAACACATTTTTTTTTTTAATACCTTTCCCAGTTCTTAGCTGCAGATTTGATTTGCAACAAGTTTGTTCACCATTACCACCAAGAAAACAAATTATTTCTTGACAGGGTAAACAATTCTAGTTTGATTATTATTTTAACACACTACTATAGAAAGTTAATTCCATTATTTTTGGATGGCATTGTTATCATTTGGAAGTCTGCTAGTTATTGAATATTCACTTTTTTGTAGGTAAATGTATCTTGTCTCCTCCTGCTTTTGAAATATCTTTTCTTTTTAAATATCTAAATGGTGTCTCTAATTATGGAGTTTTCAAAAAAATAATTCCAATTTAATTTATTGTGCTTCTTATCAATTTTGTCATATTTCTGTATTAGAAAATTATCATCCACTTGTTTCTCAAATTTACCTTCCCTCAATTCTCCCAAGTCTTTTATTCTAAAACTTTAATTAGACATATGTTCATTCTAGATACCAAATATCTTAAATTATCTTTCATATTTGTAACTTAATTTTCTCTTTTTGCTACATTAAAAAAAATCCTCAACTAGATATTTTGGTCCTTCAACTCATTCTTAATTTTGTTCTGTGTTGTTAAACTCATTAATTTTGCATTTTGTTCCAATAAACATGTTTAATTTTCAAAAATTTATTAGATTGATTTTAAGATCTCCCCATTATTAATGAAAAGCTCTTATAGCATGCTCATGCTTATGAATTCATCTTGTATTTCCTTTTTTCCCCAAACGTAGTTATCTTATATGCAGTGAGAGAATACTTCAGATAATCTAGTCCACCATGATCCTGAAAGCACTTGATAAATGATAAAATTGCACTCTGAGTCAAATACCTTTATCTTAGTCCATTTAGATGCTCTAACAAAATATCCTGTACTGGGTGGCTTGTAAACAACAAAACTTTATTTCTCATATCTCTAGAGGCCGGGAATCTGTGATTAGGGTGCCAACATGGTTATGTGAAAGACCTCTGTTAGGCTGCAGAATTCTCCTTGTATCCTCACATGGCAAAAAGGGCAAGATGTTTAGCCTTCTTACATAAGGGTGTTAATCTTATTCATGAGAGTTCTGCCCTTATGATCTAATCACCACCCAAAGACCCTACCATCACATTGGGCATTAAGATTTCAATATATGGATTTGAGATGGGACACAAACACTCAGACCCTAGCACCATATCTGTACAAAATTCCAATCCTATATTCAGAAATAACTGTGCTATTTTATCTATATTCACTGGATGCTTTCCTGTTCTTCCAGTCTCCATATGGTGTCATTTGTTTGTTTTCTGACCTTACTTCATTTTCTATATGTCAAAACTAAGTAAACAATAATTTTATTCATTCTCCCAGGATTGTGCTCAAGATTTCAAACCTTCATAAATGTTCTCATATTGTTTGTACTAATTCTTCATCCCTAAATCAATCCAATCATTTATTTTCTTTTACTCTTATAAGAACTTTCCAACAAGCGAGGGAAATCAAAATATCTTTTGATTGTATATATTAGAAATGTTATGATATTTATTTATTTTTGTGCTTAGTTTGCCATCAATATTTTACTCATTTCCAGAGGGTTCTATTTCCACATTTTTTGGTTAGAAAGTTACTTAAAAGAACCTCTAGTACTTCTACCCTTAACTTTCTAAACAAATGGCTAATTACACTATATCAATTGTTTTTAATGAACATATGAAGATAAATTATGTTAGCTATTCTTTCCTTCCAAATTAATTTTTGTTTTTATCATGTTAAACTTTTTTTCCTGTTTAGAGCATAACATTAACCAAGGTAATTTCCTCTACCACACAGATTGGAAGCTTGATATACTTCTGAACAATATTAAGTATTTGGGTACAAAAATGAGTAAGGCAAGGTGGCCAAATTTCTTGAGACAGTCATGTAAGTTAAACACAAACGTTTATGAGACTATGATAGTACTACAAAACAAAACAAAACAAAACAAAACAAAAAAGTACTACAAAACATCAGGAAAGAAGCACCAAATTATATACACAGTGGGAAGAATAGTTTCACACCCAAGATTAGTTTTAAAAGGAGTCTTACAGGATCTGTATGGCTTCATTAGGGTGAAAAGGAGTATAAAAAGATATTCTAAAAATAGAAAAATATGCAAAATCAATATTATCTGAGACAAAATGGCATGATTAAAGAGATGAACACAGTTTGTATAGTTAGCCAATAAACTGTAAGGGGAAGTAGGAGTAAGAAAGAAACTTATCTCACTTTACCATATAAGCATACATTTTTATGTATTTTGATTTATTTTTTATTTTTATTTTTCAATATATGAAATTTATTGTCAAATTGGTTTCCATACAACACCCAGTGCTCATCCCAAAAGGTGCCCTCCTCAATACCCATCACCCACCCTCCCCTCCCTCCCACCTCCCATCAACCCTCAGTTTGTTCTCAGTTTTTAAGAGTCTCTTATGCTTTCGCTCTCTTCCACTCTAACCTCTTTTTTTTTCTCTTCCCCTCCCTCATGGGTTTCTGTTAAGTTTCTCAGGATCCACATAAGAGTGAAACCATATGGTATCTGTCTTTCTCTGTATGGCTTATTTCACTTAGCATCACACTCTCCAGTTCCATCCACGTTGCTACAAAGGGCCATATTTCGTTCTTTCTCATTGCCACGTAGTACTCCATTGTGTATATAAACCACACTTTCTTTATCCATTCATCAGTTGATGGACATTTAGGCTCTTTCCATAATTTGGCTATTGTTGAGAGTGCTACTATAAACATTGGGGTACAAGTGCCTCTATGCATCAGTACTCCTGTATCCTTTGGGTAAATTCCTAGCAGTGCTATAGCTGGGTCCTAGGGTAGGTCTATTTTAAATTTTTTGAGGAACCTCCACACTGTTTTCCAGAGTGGCTGCACCAATTTGCATTCCTACCAACAGTGCAAGAGGGTTCTCATTTCTCCACATCCTCGCCAGCATCTATAGTCTTCTGATTTGTTCATTTTGGCCACTCTGACTGGGATGAGGTGATATCTGAGTGTGGTTTTGATTTGTATTTCCCTTATGAGGACTGATGTTGAGCATCTTTTCATGTGCCTGTTGGCCATCCGGATTTCTTCTTTAGAGAAGTGTCTATTCATGTTTTCTGCCCATTTCTTCACTGGGTTATTTGTTTTTTGGGTGTGGAGTTTGGTGAGCTCTTTATAGATTTTGGATACTAGCCCTTTGTCCGATATGTCATTTGCAAATATCTTTTCCCATTCCGTTGGTTGCCTTTTAGTTTTGTTGGTTGTTTCCTTTGTTGTGCAGAAGCTTTTTATCTTCATAAGGTCCCAGTAGTTCATTTTTGCTTTTAATTCCCTTGTCTTTGGGGATGTGTCAAATAAGAAATTGCTATGGCTGAGGTCAGAGAGGTCTTTTCCTGCTTTCTCCTCTAGGGTTTTGATGGTTTCCTGTCTCACATTCAGGTCCTTTATCCATTTTGAGTTTATTTTTGTGAATGGTGTGAGAAAGTGGTCTAGTTTCAACCTTCTGCATGTTGCTGTCCAGTTCTGCCAGCACCATTTGTTAAAGAGACTGTCTTTTTTCCATTGGATGCTCTTTCCTGCTTTGTCAAAGATTAGTTGGCCATACGTTTGTGGGTCTAGTTCTGGGGTTTCTATTCTATTCCATTGGTCTATGTGTCTGTTTTTGTGCCAATACCATGCTGTCTTGATGATTACAGCTTTGTAGTAGAGGCTAAAGTCTGGGATTGTGATGCCTCCTGCTTTGGTCTTCTTCAAAATTACTTTGGCTATTCAGGGCCTTTTGTGGTTCCATATGAATTTTAGGATTGCTTGTTCTAGTTTCGAGAAGAATGCTGGTGCAATTTTGATTGGGATTGCATTGAATGTGTAGATAGCTTTGCGTAGTATTGACATTTTGACAATATCTATTCTTCCAATCCATGAGCACGGAGCGTTTTTCCATTTCTTTATATCTTCTTCAATTTCCTTCATAAGCTTTCTATGGTTTTCAGCATACAGATCTTGTACATCTTTGGTTAGATTTATTCCTAGGTATTTTATGCTTCTTGGTGCAATTGTGAATGGGATCAGTTTCTTTATTTGTCTTTCTGTTGCTTCATTATTAGTGTATAAGAATCCAACTGATTTCTGTACATTGATTTTGTATCCTGCAACTTTGCTAAATTCATGTACCAGTTCTAGCAGACTTTTGGTGGAGTCTATCGGATTTTCCATGTATAATATCATGTCATTTGCAAAAAGTGAAAGCTTAACTTCATCTTTGCCAATTTGGATGCCTTTGATTTCCTTTTGTTGTCTGATTGCTGATGCTACATCTTCCAACACTATGTTAAACAACAGCGATGAGAGTGGACATCCCTGTCATGTTCCTGATCTCAGGGAAAAAGCTCTCAGTTTTTCCCCATTGAGGATGATGTTAGCTGTGGGCTTTTCATAAATGGCTTTTATGATCTTTAAGTATGTTCCTTCTATCTTGACTTTTTCGAGGGTATTTACTAAGAAAGGATGATGAATTTTGTCAAATGCCTTTTCTGCATCGATTGACAGGATCATATGGTTCTTCTCTTTTCTTTTATTAATGTGATGTATCACATTGATTGATTTGTGAATGTTGAACCAGCCCTGCATCCCAGGAATGAATCCCACTTGATCATGGTGAATAATTCTTTTTATATGCCGTTGAATTCGATTTGCTAGTATCTTATTGAGAATTTTTGCATCCATATTCATCAAGGATATTCACTTGTTATTCTCTTTTTTTACTGGGTCTCTGTCGGGTTTAGGAATCAAAGTAATACTGGCTTCATAGAATGAGTCTGGAAGTTTTCCTTCCCTTTCTATTTTTTGGAATAGCTTGAGAAGGATAGGTATTATTTCTGCTTTAAACGTTTGGTAGAACTCCCCTGGGAAGCCATCTGGTCCTGGACTCTTATTTGTTGGGAGATTTTTGATGACTGATTCAATTTCTTCACTGTATATGGGCCTGTTTAGGCTTTCTATTTCCTCCTGATCGAGTTTTGGAAGAGTGTGGGTGTTTAGGAATTTGTCCATTTATTCCAGATTGTCCAGTTTGTTGGCATATAATTTTTCATAGTATTCCCTGATAATTGTTTGTATCTCTGAGGAATTGGTTGTAACAATTCCATTTTCATTCATGATTTTATCTGTTTGGGTCATCTCCCTTTTCTTTTTGAGAAGCCTGGCTAGAGGTTTATCAATTTTGTTTATTTTTTCAAAAAACCAACTCTTGGTTTCGTTGATCTGCTCTACAGTTTTTTTAGATTCTATATTGTTTATTTCTGCTCTGATCTTTATTATTTCTCTTCTTCTGCTGGGTTTAGGCTGCCTTTGCTGTTCTGCTTCTATTTCCTTTAGGTGTGCTGTTAGATTTTGTATTTGGGATTTTTCTTGTTTGTTGAGATAGGCCTGGATTGCAATGTATTTTCCTCTCAGGACTGCCTTTGCTACATCTCAAAGCTTTTGGATTGTTGTATTTTCATTTTTGTTTGTTTCCATATATTTTTTAATTTCTCCTCTAATTGCCTGGTTGACCCACTCATTCTTTAGTAGGGTGTTCTTTAACCTCCATGCTTTTGCAGGTTTTCCAAACGTTTTCCTGTGGTTGATTTCAAGCTTCATAGCATTGTGGTCTGAAAGTATGCATGGTATAATTTCAATTCTTGTATAGTTATGAAGGGCTGTTTTGTGACCCAGTATATGATCTATCTTGGAGAATGTTCCATGTGCACTCAAGAAGAAAGTATATTCTGTTGCTTTGGGATACAGAGTTCTAAATATATCTGTCAAGTCCATCTGATCCAATGTATCATTCAGGGCCCTGTTTCTTTACTGATCATGTGTCTAGATGATCTATCCATTGTTGTAAGTGGAGTGTTAAATTCCCCTGCAATTAGCCCATTCTTATCAATAAGGTTGCTTATGTTTGTGAGTAATTGTTTTATATATCTGGGGGATCCGGTATTCAGTGCATAGACATTTATAATTGTTAGCTCTTCCTGATGGATAGACCCTGTGATTATTATATAATGCCCTTCTTCATCTCTTGTTACAGCCTTTATTTAAAGTCTAGTTTGTCTGATATAAGTATAGCTACTCCAGCTTCCTTTTGACTTCCAGTGGCATGATAAATAGTTCTTCATCCCCTCACTCTCAATCTGAAGATGTCCTCAGGTCTAAAATGAGTCTCTTGTAGACAGCAAATAGATGGGTCTTGTTTTTTTTATCCATTCTGATACCCTATGTCTTTTGGTTGGCGCATTTAGTCCATTTACATTCAGTGTTGTTATAGAAAGATATGGGTTTAGAGTCATTGTGATGTCCGTAGATTTCATGCTTGTAGTCATGTCTCTGGTACTTTGTCTCATAGGATCCCCCTTAGGATCTCCTGTAGGGCTAGTTTAGTGGTGACAAATTCCTTCAGTTTTTGTTTGTTTGGGAAGACCTTTATCTCTCCTTCTATTCTAAATGACAGACTTGCTGGATAAAGGATTCTCGGCTGCATAGTTTTTCTGTTCATCACATGGAAGATCTCCTGCCATTCCTTTCTGGCCTGCCAAGTTTCAGTAGAGAGATCGGTCATGAGTCTTATAGGTCTCCCTTTATATGTTACAGCACGTTTATCCCTAGCTGCTTTCAGAATTTTCTCTTTATCCTTGTATTTTGCCAGTGTCACTATGATATGTCATGCAGAAGATCGATTCAAGTTATGTCTGAAGGGAGTTCTCTGTGCCTTTTGGATTTCAATGCCTTTTTCCTTCCCCACACCAGGGAAGTTCTCAGCTATTATTTCTTCAAGTACACCTTCAGCACCTTTCCCTCTCTCTTCCTCCTCTGGAATACCAATTATACGTAGATTATTTCTCTTTAGTGCATCACTTAGTTCTCTAATTTTCCCCTCATAGTCCTGGATTTTTTTATCTCTCTTTTCCTCAGCTTCTTCTTTTTCCATAATTTTATCTTCTAGTTCACCTATTCTCTCCTCTGCCTCTTCAATCCGAGCCGTGGTCATCTCCATTTTATTTTGCAGCTCATTAATAGCATTTTTTAGCTCCTCCTGGCTGTTCCTTAGTCCCTTGATCTCTGTAGCAAAAGATTCTTTGCTGTCCTTTATACTGTTTTCAAGCCCAGCAATTAATTTTATGACTATTATTCTAAATTCACTTTTTGTTATATTGTTTAAATCGTTTTTGATCAGTTCATTAGCTGTCGTTATTTCCTGGACATTTTTCTGAGGGCAATTCTTCTGTTTCGTCATTTTGGATAGTCCCTGGAGTGGTGCGGGACTGCGGGGCACTTTCCCTGTGCTGTCTTGAATAACTTGGGTTGGTGGGTGGGGCCGCAGTCAGACCTGATGTCTGCCCCCAGCCCACCGCTGGGGGCACAGTCAGACTGGTGTGTGCCTTCTCTTCCCCTCTCTTAGGGGCGGGATACACTGTGGGGTCGCGTGGCCCATCTGGGCTACTTGCACACTTCCAGGCTTGTAGTGCTGGGGATCTGGGGTATTAGCTGGGGTGGATCAGCAAGGTGCAGGGGGGCGGGAGGGGCAGGCTCACCTTGCTTTTCCTTCAGAGATCTGCTTCGGGAGGGGCCCTGCGGCACAGGGAGGGAGTCAGACCTGCCAGAGGGATGGATCCACAGGAGCACAGCTTTGGGTGTTTGCAAGCAAGTTCCCTGGCAGGAACTGGTTCCATTTGGGATTTTGGCTGGGGGATAGGCGAGGGAGATGGCGCGGGCGAGGAGATGGCGCTGGCGAGGGAGATGGCGCTGGCGAGCGCCTTTGTTTTCCGCCAAGCTGTGCTCTGTCGTCCTGGGCTCAACAACTCTCCCTTCTGTTGTCCTCCAGTCTTCCCGCTTTCTGAGCAAAGCTGTTAACTTATGACCTGCCAGATGCTAAGTCCCGCTTGATGTCGAAACACACTCCCTCTGGCCCCTCTGCTTTTGCAAGCCAGACTTGGCGGCTCTGCTTTGCCGGCCGGCTGCCCCTCCGCCCTGACTCCCTCCTGCCAGTCCGTGTAGCCCACACCGCCTCTCCGCCCTTCCTACCCTCTTCCATGGGCCTCTGGTCTGTTCTTGGCTCTGGAGAATCTGTTCTGCTAGTCTTCTGGCAGTTTTCTGGGTTATTTAGGCAAGTGTAGGTGGAATCTAAGTGATCAGCTGGATGTGGTGAGCCCAGCATCCTCCTACGCCGCCATCTTCTCTCAAAATAAGCATACATTTTTTAAACATGTTGATTTCCATATTAAAGCATGAATTCTCAAATCATGGTAGCTCTTCAGTATTTTGTGGTTATTTATTCTAGTACTTGACTAATTGTAAATGTTCAATAAACATTTTATTGATGAAAATGAACTATTATCTCACTTGGATCTAAGGACCTCACATAAAAGAGCACAATTAAATTTTGAGATTAATATTTTGTTTGTGTGTCACTTACTGTTAAAATATACCTTTCTTTTTAAAGACAGAGATTGTATTTTTACAGTAACTCCATCATTTATCACATCAAAAGGTGTAAGTTAAAGAAAGTCCTGAAAGGTTATAAAAGAACAGACTAATAAATCTTGATGGAATTATTGAGAAAGAAAACCCAGTTTCCAAGGGTTATATGTTTGTGTAAGTATATGAAACATGGTAGATAAGAAAGTGATAGAATACAGTAGATAAGAAAGATAAGAAAGTAGATAAGAGTAGATAAGAAAGAATTTCCAGGACAACTGAGGAAGCAAAAGACTAGAACACAGAGCAGAGGAGGAATGGAAGTTGTGAAGACTGTCAGTGAGATCAGGTGACTGAAAGAGGATGCAGCACATTGGCCTGACAATATATAAATAATATCAAATGTCCTACAAAAAAGTTTTTCTAAGTGGAATTAAAAAAAAACAACAACAAAACATGTTTCAGAAAGGTGCTAAAGGGAATGACATCCTGTATGATTAAATGTTGAGAGTGATGAATAAGTAGACTGTCTGTGACAGCAAAAAGTGAAAAAAAAATTAAATATGTTGTGGGGAAATGAGTTTTCCCAACTGTAAGCTCTTTCTAAGTATTTCAATCCTCTCAGTGTTTTGAACTATGGTTAAAGTCATGTTCAATTTAGGTTCTAAATGGCAATTATTCCAAGTTCTTCTGTGAGAGACTCCAAGACCTAACTCATGGAGCAGGGGAGATTTATTAAGTGTTCAGTGAATATTATTGCCCCAACCATATCGCACATACATACAAGTCTATATTGTTTATTTTATCCAAGAAGAAATTTAATTTTAGCTAAGAAATGAAGTTTCGAAGTCACAGAGAATTCATATTATTTTTCAAGAAGAGTTCATTTTATTTCTCAAACCATCAATAAAATCAGGATTAGACTTTATGCCCTGCTTCTCTCAAATGTATGGTGACTGTTGACTTTTGCTATAGTAAAAACATTTTATTTGATAGTGCAATAAAATTAGATGTACTCAAAGACTTGAGCAAGCAATGAATGTTTTAAGTAGAAAAAATACAATTTTTAAAACACTAGCATTAATATTAGAAACAAGATCTGCCCCAAAAAAGGAATATGAGTCAGCAAATCTATTTAAATAACATAATATTAGTAGCATCTGAACAGAAATATGTGTCATGTCTGAGCTGCAATATAACCTGTGTGGGAGAAGAGATTAAATGTGGGATTTTTAAATACCTTTCCTTTAAAAAAAGGAAAGAATAAAAGAAATCTGATATGCTTTCTTAAAATTAGAGCCATGTGGGTAGTCTAACATTTGCCTCCTGCTGCTGCTATCCATAGTTGTTAAAACTATCCTAATCAATCTGGCATTAATCTTACACTTAACTATAGGGATGAATAGATAGATGATAGATAGATAGATAGATAGATAGAAGATAAATACAATATTATCTATAGTGTGTGTGTGTGTGTATATATATACATATATATATATATATATATATATATATATATATATATATATATTCTTGTTAAGTGATACTAAGTCCTGTTTTATGTCCTGGCCTGTGAAGAGATACTTGTGTAGAACAAAATCCAATCTCCACTCAGGTTCATTCTGATAACCTTTATGCGAGGAATTACTGGGGGATCATAATAGAGATCTCTATCCCAAGACCCTCCCTGAGTAATGGATAAAAAAATACAACTGCGTATCTAAGGTCACCTTTTTATTCACTTTATATCTAATTCAAATGTTTATTGATCTACTCAATCTATATGTCAAAATAGATAATAGCATCTATCTAAAATGCTTATGCACCCAAATACTTTTCATTTGTGTAATTACTAATTATCATTTGACATCTCTGTTCTTTCTGGTGTGTAAGCATGGGGCTTACATGCACCCATGCTGGAGTCTCATAAACTTGATATCTGAGCAGTTTTATAAAACTGGGTCTATCAGTTAAGATGGCTTCACAGAATAGTGGAAACTGGATCTTGATTTTCTCTTTCAGGTCTGTACCATAAGGACAAAATATTTTGGCTACTTCATGTTAAAATATAAGCTTTTATTTACTTGCCTTCAACATGAAAATGTGTCTGCCTTTGGAAATAGATGAATAATGAACTTGTGCAGAGTTTTCAACACGGGTATTAAAAAAGAAAAACAACAACAACAAAAACAAACTCATGTCCCCTTTGCCTGTTGAAAGAGGCCCAAGATTTTAGGAAAGCCCAGCTATATATTTCCTCAGTTAAAAGAAAATTAAGAAAATTAAGAGTATGCCTGCTGGAACAACATTTTTATGCATATCGCTAAGTCTCTTTGATCATTGCTGTTTTTCTCAACACCGCCCCCCTTTTCTTGCAACAAAGTTTGAAGAATGCAGTGATGTTTAAATAGGGATAATACCATCTTATTTAACTGCTTACTAAAGAGCTAGTTTAATCAAAATTATTTGACATTTAACAGCAATTTGAATAGTAGTGACAGTGAATATAAGCAGAAATTTCGTATTATTTTCTGAAGGAATTAGTATTTTTTATATGAAAGAGATGTTATACAAGGGAAAACACATGTTAGAACTATTATATTAATTTCCAAACATATAAATAAAACCCAACTAGCCACTTAACTGCTACTGTTCTTTTCTTTTGGCACAATTTAGCAATTACTGAATTCACCCTCTGCTTCTTTCTTTAAAGAGCATGTCCATAAAATTAATGAACCTTCTACTCCCTGTTGAACATACAGATTTCACGGAAGCAGGGAAAATCATCATTCCAATGAGTGTAGGCATTTGTATAGCTATACCTTTATTTATATCTACTCTGTATTCATATTAAATTTGCTCATTTTTGAAAGAATATAGTCATTTTTTAAATACATAGATTTGGTGAAAAAAAGTCCCTAACTTTCTGCCTTCTAATTACTTAATGAGACTATGAATATGGATAAGACACACCTACATATACACAGGCCTTTATGTGCTTTTCATTTCTACAATGGAAATAATATGCATGTGCTTAACATCTAACATCATCCCTTGTTTGCCACCCATGCGTTTTTTTGTTGTTAATTACAGAAGCACCCTGATTTCACTTTGGGGAACTCTTTTTTTTTCCTATTGAATCAAATCTTGGTGAGGCTTCGAATCAAATATTCTACATTCCTCCTGCTCAAAGTGTAGTTAACCCCCACAGAGGCCAATGAGAGGATTTATCCCTAGATTTTGAAGCTTGACTGATTGCTGTGGGCTGGGAGCATTTTCTCACTTTATCCAGTGTACCATGCAAATATTTTCTTTTTAAACCTGCTGTGAGAAGGTTGAGAAACAGTGATTATAGTGTCTTTACTTCTTTTCTATAGTACTTCTTAAATTGTTTATTTATTCATTTTATTTATTTATTTATTTATTTATTTGTTACCTCTCAAGTAGGATCTGGATATTATGCTCCTAATTATATGGCTATAAAGCTTGAATCTTGATGGATTTCTGAGGACGTGAGGAACAAGGAAGCAGAGATTTTAACTTCACTTTGACATTAAAATTTTTTTTAACGTTTTTTTATTTTTGAGACAGAGAGAGACAGAGCATGAACGGGGAAGGGTCAGAGAGAGGGAGACACAGAATCTGAAACAGGCTCCAAGCTCTGAGATGTCAGCACAGAGCCCGATGCAGGGCTCGAACTCACGGACTGCGAAATCATGACCTGAGCCGAAGTAGGCCGCTCAACCGACTGAGCCACCCAGGAGCCCCTGACATTTTAAAAAATTAATCATTAATGGCTTTGACTTGAATGATTCTATAAAGAATAAGTGGGAAATACTTTATTTTATGAAACAAAACTTCTTCCTTCCCAATTCCTGTAAATAGGATAAAAAAGATTCACTCAAAAGAGTTAGTCTTTTGGTTCTAATGGTTCTTGTTAAGAGATTGTGAACAAAAAAATAATTAACATTTCCACAGTTGAATCACCTAAGGGAAGAGCAAGTCATAGATTTGATAATTTGCTTCCTATTTTTATGAGAGACACAATGATGCAATGTTTATATTCTTCCTCAATCCAAATGGATATTTAAATACTTTTTTCTCTTATCCAATTTTTTTTTTTTTTGAGAGAGAGAGAGAGAAAGATCATGCGCAGGGGAGATGGACACAGACAGAGAGAGAGAGGGAGGGAGGGAGGGAAGGAGGGAGGGAGAGAGAGAGTGAGAGAGAGAGAAGAGAGAGAATCCCAAGTAGGATCCATGCTCAGCACAGAGCCTACTGGGGTATCTATCCCATGACTTTGGGATCGTGAACTGAGTCGAAAATCAAGAGTCAGAGGCTCAACAGACTAAGCCACCCAAGAGCCCCTATTATCCAAATTTTTAAAAAGATGTAATATGGGGACTAGGACAGCAATTCATCTTACTCTTAGTCCAATATCACTCTATGGTAATGATAAATAATCTCATCTTTATTTAATATTGTTCAGTTATTGCAGACTAGGCAATCAATTGATATTTATGTTCTGGTCCAGTTTCAGTCCTTAGCAATTTGAATTTCTAGATATCAATTTTATGCCCTATTCATCACATAAAGCATGGTAAAGGTTTTATGTAAGATTGTTGGTAAAATGGCCTGTGTTCCAGGAGTGAAGTGCAAATAGTATAAAGCTTTGTACCATTGAACATATTTGAGAAGCTGTATACCTTTCAATGTGTCATATGTGGCAAATCACAATGAAATTTAGAGAGCAAAAGGCCTATAAAACATTGCCCAATCATACTGTATAGGTAAAGTGTAAAGACCCCCTATAAAAATTCAAACCATACTTTGGTATCTAATTAATGAGACCCATCTAACATATAATACCTACATTTGCTGATGCTAGAGTTTTTTGTAAAATTACTTATCAATAACATGGTAGCATTTGGTCTGTATTAGGTTTGTTGTCATATGTCATATAAACAGTTGTGCAAATCTTTGAACCATAACTAGTTCTCTACAGAACTTGATGTATCAACAAATCAGGGCAGATTTTTTTTTTTTTTTGATGTGACAAGTTCTGAGAAAGCAATTTGGGCAAATAAAATCTCTGAACAAATCCTCCAAAGCATTTCCAATTACTTGGTATGTCATTGATGGATTTTTATTTTGCTCTTGAAATTAGTAACATACACAATTTGAACCAACAACTATCCCACTCCTTACTCTGAATG
Source organism: Neofelis nebulosa (assembly GCF_028018385.1). Lineage (NCBI taxonomy): Eukaryota > Metazoa > Chordata > Mammalia > Carnivora > Felidae > Neofelis > Neofelis nebulosa. The sequence goes on along the minus strand of NC_080789.1, from coordinate 44,685,047 downwards.
TGTCAGCCATTAAACTGAAGCATATTTATTTCACCACTTGATGAATTGAAGAATAAACAATTAATCACAGATATTCCTCTCCTTCTTCTAACCCTTGATGAATGCTCTTGTATACATGATGTCATTGATGGATATTTATTCTACTTCTGTAAATAGTGATGCATAAAAGTTTAACTGCAGATACATGACTCTTCCACTGTTAGTGCATAAAAATGTAATTGCCACACATTGCTGAGAGATAATGGACTGTATCACTTAGGACCTAAGTTACTCCGTGTTAGTTTCTTTTTTAGGAAGATTCATTAGCCCAAGTAACTATTGTTTTTGCCTGAGGAACTGCAATAGAGAGACACTGAAGAGCTTTTTACTCATCGTACTCTTTTTTTTTTTTTTTAAATGTTTTTATTTATTTTTGAGACAGGGAGAGACAGAGCATGAGCAGGGGAGGGGCAGAGAGAGAGGGAGACACAGAATCCCAAGCAGGCCCCAGGCTCCACGCTGTCAGCACAGAGCCCGACGTGGGGCTCAAACTCACAGACTGTGAGATCATGACCTGAGCTGAAGTCAGACGCCCAACTGACGGAGCCACCCAGGCACCCTCTCATCGTACTCTTAAAGCTCTTTAGGGCCATAGGGTTGGGGCTTTGGTTGTTCATATTATATTCCAAATGTCTAAATCTCCTATCATGGGTATTCGCTAAATTGATAAGTTAAATATTCACAGGAATAAAGATCATTAGAATGAATCATTCACTCATTCATTCATTGACTCTTTAAAGAGTAGTCTACATACCTGTAGACCTCTTTCCATTTAGATTTCAAAGTTCCTTCACTCTGGCTTCTACTCCTATTCTTCTTTTGGTATTATTATTCTATTTTATATATCGTATTTTCAATCCTTAGTTTGTCTTATCTGTCCTTTCTGTGATGTTTGATCATGCTGATCACTCTATTTTTGAAATTATTATCTTTTCTTTTATTAAAAATATCTTTTTTCCCTTGAGCTTTGTTTTTAGCCATCTTCTCAACCATAACTTCATCTATAACTTTTATGTAGATTACTTTTTCTGGTTTTAAGCCACCTAATTCATTCTCCATATACCATAAAAATTATTCTTCTGAAATGCAAATCTCTTCATGTCACATTCTTGCTTAAAGTATTTTAATACTTTTATTAACTATGTAGTCAAATTTCAGTGTAGTATGCAAAGCTTTTCATACCATGACCTCCATCATTATTCCCAAGATCATCTCCTTACTGTCTCATATTTAAATTCTACATTTTAGACAAAATTTATGGTACACGTTGGTTCCCCAAGTAAGCCATGATTTCTCATGTCTTTTGACATATTCGTTCCATCTGTTAGATAGCTACTTCTTCCTTCTTTTCCACCATTTGCATGTTTATCCAGCAAAGATGGCTCATCTCAGATTTTACCTCCTCAACTTCTCTGGCAGAATAGTCATTCCCTCATCTTGCTTCTCTTAAAAAATGCTGCCTAACACAATGTCTCACTTCCTTTCTATATGAAGAAAAGACTTCCATATATCATGAAAACAATAGTTATGCCAGAGAATAAAAAATATTTACTTAACCTCTAAGTAATTTCAGTTTCTGTATAGATATATTTCCTTCACTAAATTATATCAAAGTAGTGAGTACATTTACCTATTCTTATATCCACAAAAGCTAGATTAATACCTACCATGTAATTGTTACTTAAAAAAAAATACTAAAAGACTGAAGTAAAGGATAAAGCCAAGAGATACAAAGATTTAGAGGCATAGCTAATGTATCAATTTCTTCTTCAACTTCAAGATTTTAATGATGATGGAGAAAAGAAGATGTGTATGGAGAACAGATATCTATGTGGTATCTAGAAACAGAAATAGACTTTTTTATATTATTATTTATGAAAACAACATGAGTTCTTTGAAGAGGACTAAGCATGTTTTACAAAATTATAGAAGCCTGGGTATGTTAAGAAATTTATTAATAAAGTGCTTTAATTTGAAATATGATGGAGAAAGAAAAATATCAGAACGATTTAATATTTCTATGAAGAAAATACTTTCAATATCATGATAAAATTAGGCATAGCAGAGTATGAAGAATATTTAGTAAGTCTCTCAGTAATTTTCAGTAAAATCTAACATAGGATGGTGAAGTGTATAACAATCTCATTGCAAGATAGCTCTCTACTGGTACCCAACATGTAAGTGATTTATAAACAAAGTGAACAGGGGAGGAGCCAAGATGGTGGAACAGCATGGAAGTTTTTCGTGTGTCTCGTGTCCATGAAATACAGCCAGACCACAGTAAACCAACCTGCACGCCTAGAAAACTGATTGGAGGATTAACACAACAATCTGCACAGCCTGAACCACAGAATTCAGCAGGTACACAGCGCGGAGAGCTGAACTTGGGGAGCGAGAAGCCGTGGGAAGGGAGGCGCTTTTGCGGGCGGAGAGAGGATGGAGACGGTAGGGGGGTAGAATACGAGAAAAGCACCCCTCCCAATAGCAGCTGGAGAGAAAGTGGAAAATTGGAAACAGCAGCAGGGACTAAACTAAAGGGACAAAGGAGAAAGGAGAAAGGAGAGGGTTTAAATTCCATTAAGACTGTAAACAAGGGGAGCGCAAAGTCTGCAACTCAATAGCTGGTGATACCTGCGATAGCTGCAGTTCCATACCTGGCGGTGCTCTGGTGGGAAGGGCGAAACCCCAGGAGCAGGTGGAGTCCGGGAGTTTCTTGGGCCACACGGGGAAAAGTGGTTCCACTGCTGGAAGGACATTTGGTAGAGACTGTTGAAGCCACCTGGTCCCAGCAGACCCCAGAGAATGGCCACATTCGCTGGTGCTGGAATAAAGATGTTAAGGGTGAAGCCTGGTGCCAGATGTGTGTTGTGATTTTCCATAATCCCTGAAACGCTGCTGCTACATTGTCTCGTGTACTTTTTCTGGGGCGGGCTGGCATCTGGCTTCAGTCTCAGGGCACCGGCAGCAGCAGGGTCCAGCAAGCGTTCCTGGGTGCAGCTGACATTCGGCCATGGCTCATTCGGCCATTGCTCAGTGAGACACTCCCACAGAGGGGCGAAACGGGTGAAAGCAGCAGTCGTTCAGAAGTAAGGGGCTGGAGAAAAGAGCCGCATCTGAGAAAACCCGGGAGAGAGGTACCACCTGGGGCTTGGTCACGGACAGTGAAAACGTGAGGAGTGGACGAAAGCTGAAGACAGAGGACGGGTGCACGATTGTTGATTGGAGAGAACAGAGTTCCTCCCGGGTAGCTGGGTGACACCATTCCCACTGCTCCGGCGCATGCACTTACGCACCTTCGAGCGCCGGAACACTCCACGCCAGTAGGCTAGCAGCGCCATCTAGTGGAGAACGGAGCCATTACACTGAGCCCCGCCCAACCGGGTCAACCTCGCTCTTCAAGAACACAAGTCTCACCGCCTGCTTAGTTTATGGACTATAAAGCGCTTCATAGTCTGATTTCTAGGGGAAAATGAAGTAATTTCAGTCCTATTTCAATCTGTTAGCAGGTCCATCTATTAATTTTTTCTTTTTTTTCTTTTTCACTTTTTTCTTTTTCTTGAATACAGAAAGAGAAAAAATTCATTTTATTTTCAATTTTTATTAAAAATATTTTTATTTAATTTTTTAACTATATTTTTTATTTTTGTGGACATTTTTTCCAATTTCTATTTTACTTCAATCATTTTGTTTTAGCCTACTACAGTGTATTCACTTTTTCAAATTTTCAAACAATTTCCTTTTTTTTTCTCTTTTTCATTTCTTTTTTCTTGAATTCAGAAAGAGAAAAACTTCATTTTACTTTCAATTTCAATTAAAAGTATCTTTCTTTAATTTTTTTCTATATTTTTTGCTTTTATGTAAATTATTTCAAATTCTATTTTACTTCCATCATTTTATTTTAGTCTACTACAGTGTATTCACTTTTTCAAATTTTCAAATGCTTTTCTTTTTTTTATTTTGTCTCTTTTTCATTTCTTTTCTTTTTCTTGATTACAGAAAGAAAAAATTCATTTTTATTAAAAATATTTTATTTAATTTTTTCTACTATATTTACTTTTGGGTAAATTTGTTCAAATTCTATTTTACTCCCATCATCTCATTTTAGTCTACTTCAATGTATTCATTTTTTCAAATTCTCAATTTCCTTTCTTTTTCCCCCCCTTTTTTCTCTAATATGTCAAACCACTTTCGACACCCAGACCAAAACACGCCTAGGATCTAGCATCATTTATTCAATTTTGTGTGTGTGTGTGTGTGTGTGTGTGTGCTTAATTTTTTAATTTTAATTTTTTACTTTAGTTTTTTTATTTTAATTTTTCTACCTCATTCCTTTTCTCCCTTCAAAATGACAAAATGAAGGAATTCACCCCAAAAGAAAGAGTACGAAGAAACAACAGCCAGGGATTTAACCAACACAGATACAAGCAAGATGTCTGAACCAGAATTTAGAATCACGATAATAAGAATACTAGCTGGAGTTGAAAATAGATTAGAATCCCTTTCTGCGGAGATAAAAGAAGTAAAAACTACTCAGAATGAAATAAAAAATGCTATAATTGAGCTGCAATCACAGATGGATGCCGTGGAGGCAAGGATGGATGAGGCAGAACAGAGAATCAGCAATATAGAGGGCAAACTTATAGAGAATAATGAAACAGAAAAAAGAGGGAGATGAAGGCAAAAGAGCACGATTTAAGAATTAGAGAAATCAGTGACTCATTAAAAGGAACAACATGAGAATCGTAGGGGTCCCAGAAGAGGAAGAGAGAGAAATAGGGGTAGAAGGGTTATGTGAGCAAATCATAGCAGAAAACTTTCCTAACCTGGGGAAATACATAGACATCAAAATCCAGGAAGCACAGAGGACCCCCATTAGATTCAACAAAAACTGACCATCAACAAGGCATATCATAGTCAAATCCACAAAATACCGAGGCAAGGAGAGAATCATGAAAGCAGCAAGGGAAAAAAAGTCCCTAACCTACAAGGGAAGATAGATCAGGTTTGCAGCAGACCTATCCGCAGAAACTTGGCAGGCCAGAAAGGAGTGGTAGGATATATTTAATGTGCTGAATCAGAAAAATATGCAGCCAACAATTCTTTATCCAGCAAGGCTGTCATTCAAAAAAGAAGGGGAGATAAAAAGTTTCCCAGACAAACAAAAATTAAAGGAGTTTGTGACCACTAAACCAGCCCTGCAAGAAATTTTAAGGGGGACTCTCTGAGGGGAGAAAAGATGAAAAAAAAATACCAAAAGCAACAAAGAATAGAAAGGACCAGAGAACACCACCAGAAACTCCAATTCTACAAGCATCTAATGGCAATAAATTCACATCTTTCAGTACTCACCCTAAACATCAATATGGTAACAGAATGGATAAGAAAACAAGATCCATCTATATGCTGTTTGCAAGAAACCCACTTTAGACTTGAAGACACCTTCAGATTGAAAGTAAGGGGATGGAGAACCATCTATCATGCTAATAGTCAACAAAAGAAAGCTGGAGTAGCCATACTTATATCAGACAATCTAGACTTTAAAGGCTGTATCAAGAGATGCAGAAGGGCATTATATCATAATCAAGGGGTCTATCCACCAAGAAAACCTAACAATTATAAACATTTATGCACCAAATGTGGAAGAACCCAAATATATGAATCAATTAATCACAAACATAAATAAACTCATCGATAGTAATACCATAATAGTAGGAGACTTCAGCACCCAACTCACAGCAATGGACAGATCATCTAATAAAAAAATCAACAAGGAAACAATGGCTTTGAATGACACACTGCACCAGATGGACTTAACAGATATATTCAGAACATTTCATCCTAAAGCAGCAGAATATACATTCTTCTCCAGTGCACATGGAACATTCTCCAGAATAGACCATATACTGGGACAAAAATCAGCCCTATGTAAGTACAAAAAGATTGAGATCATACCGTGCATATTTTCAGACCACAACAATATGAAACTCGAAATCAACCACAAGAAAAAATTTGGAAAGGTAACAAATACTTGGAGACTAAAGAACAGCCTACTAAAGAATGAATGGACTAACCAAGAAGTTAAAGAGGAAATTAAAGAGTACATGGAATTCAATGAAAATGATAACACCACAACCCAAAACCCCTGGGATGCAGTAAAGGTGGTCATAAGAGGAAAGTATATAGCAATCCAGGCTTTCCTAAAGAAGGAAGAAGTATCTCAGATATACAACCTAACCTTACACCTTACGGAGCTGGAAAAGAACAGCAAACAAAACCCAAAACCAGCAGAAGACAGGAAATAATAAAGATTAGAGCAGAAATTAATGCTACCGAAACAAACAAACAAACAAACAAAAAACTAGTAGAACAGATCAATGAAACTAGAAGCTGCTTCTTTGAAAGAATTAACAAAATTGATAAACCACTAGCCAGTTTGATCAAAAAGAAAAAGGAAAGGACCCAAATAAATACAATCAAGAATGAAAGAGGAGAGATCACAACCAACACAGCAGAAATAAAAACAATAATAAGATAATATTATGAGCAATTATATGCCAAAAAAATGGGCAATCTGGAACAAACGGACAAATTCCTAGAAACATATATACTACCAAAACTGAAACAGGAAGAAATAGAAAATTTGGACAGACCCATAACCAGTAAGGAAATCAGACCAGTAATCAAAAATCTGCCAAAAAACAAGAGTCCAGGGCCAGATGGCTTTCCAGAGGAATTCTACCAAACATTTAAGGAAGAGTTAACACCTATTCTCCTGAAGCTGTTCCAAAAAATAGAAATGGAAGGAAAACTTCCAAACTCTTTCTATGAAGCCACATTACCTTGATTCCAAACCAGAGACCCCACTAAAAAGGAGAACTATAGACCAATTTCCCTGATGAACATGGATGCAAAAATCCTCAACAAGATATTAGCCAACCGGATGCAACAATACATTAAAAAGATTATTCACCACAACCAAGTGGGATTTATACCCAGGATGCAGGGCTGGTTCAATATCCACAAAGCAATTAATGTGATTCATCACATCAATAAAAGAAAGGACAAGACCATATGATCCTCTCAATAGTTGCAGAGAAAGCATTTGACAAAATACAGCATCTTTCTTGATAAAAACCCTCAAGAAAGTAGGGATAGAAGGAGTATACCTTGAGATCATAAAAGCCATATATGAATGACCCAATGCTAATATCATCCTCAATGGGGAAAGACTGAGAGCTTTCTCTCTAAGGTCAGGAACAAGACAGGGATGTCTAATCTTGACACTGTTATTCAACATAGTGTTGGAAGTCTTAGCCTAGCAATCAGACAACACAAAGAAATAAAAGGCACCCAAATCGGCCAGGAAGAGGTCAAACTTTCATTCTTCGCAGATGACATGATACTGTATATGGAAAACCCAAAAGATTCCACCAAAAAACTGCTAGAATTGATTTATGAATTCAGCAAAATTTCAGGATATAAAGTCAACACACAGAAATCAGTTGCATTCCTATACACCAACACTGAAGCGACAGAAAGAGAAATCAAGGAATCGATCCCATATACAGTTGCACCAAAAACCATAAGATATCTAGGAATAAACCTAACCAAAAAGGTGAAAAATCTATACACTGAAAACTATAGAAATCTTATGAAAGAAATTGAAGAAGACACAAAAAAATGGAAAAAGATTCCATGCTCCTGGATAGGAAGAACAAATATTGTTAAATGTCAATACTACCAAAAGAAATCTACATATTTAATGCAATCCCTATCAAAATAACACCAGCATTCTTCACAGAGATAGAACAAATAATCCTAAAATTTATATGGAATCAGAAAAGACCCTGAATAGCCAAAGCAATCTTGAAAAAGAAAACCAAAGCAGGAGACATCACAATCCCCGACTTCAAGCTATACTACAAAGCTGTAATCATCAAGACAGTATGGTACTGGCATAAGAACAGACACTCAGATCAATGGAAGAGAATAGAGAACCCAGAAATAGACCCACAAACATATGGCCAACTAATCTTTGACAAAGCATAAAGAATATCCAATGGAATAAAGACAGTCTCTTCAGCAAGTGGTGCTGGGAAAACTGGAGAGCCAGAAGAATGAACCTGGACCACTGTCTTACACCATACACAAAAATAAACTCAAAATGGATGAAAGACCTCAATGTAAGACAGAAAGCTATCAAAATCTTCAAGGAGAAAGCAGGCAAAAACCTCTTTGATCTTGGCCACAGCAACTTCTTACTCAACACGTCTCCGGAGGCAAGGGAAACAAAAGCAAAAATGAACTACTGGGACCTCATCAAAATAAAAAGCTTCTGCACAGCAAAGGAAAGAATCAGCAAAACTAAAAGGCAACCAATGGAATGGGAGAAGATATTTGCAAATGACATATCAAATAAAGGGTTAGTATCCAAAATCTATAAAGAACTTATCAAACTCAACACCCAAAAAATAAATAATCCAGTGAAGAATGGGCAAAAGACATGAATAGACACTTCCCCAAAGAAGACATCCAGATGGCTAACCGACACATGAAAAAATGCTCAACATCACTCATCATCAGGGAAATACAAATCAAAACTACAATGAGATACCGCCTTACACCAGTCAGAATGGCTAACATTAACAACTCAGGCAACAACAGATGTTGGCGAGGATGTGGAGGAGGATCTCTTTTGAACTGTTTGTGGGAATGCAAGCTGGTGCAGCCACTCTGGAAAACAGTTTGGAGATTCCTCAAAAAACTAAAAATAGAACTACCCTACGATCCAGCAATTACACTAGTAGGCATTTATCCACAGGATACAGGTGTGCTATTTCAAAGGGACACATGCACCCCAATGATTATAGCAGCACTGTCAACAATAGCCAAAGTATGGAAAGAGCCCAAATGTCCACTGATGGATGAATGTATAAAGAAGAAGTGGTATGTATATACAATGGAGTATTACTCGGCAATCAAAAAGAATGAAATCTTGCCATTTGCGACTACATGGATGGAACTGGAGGGTATTATGCTAAATGAATTTAGTCAGTCAGAGCAAGACAAAAATCATATGACTTCACTCATATGAGGACTTTAAGAAACAAAACAGATAAACATAAGGGAAGGGAAACAAAAATAATATAAAAATAGGGAGGGGGACAAAACAGAAGAAACTCCTAAATATGGAGAACAAACTGAGGGTTATTAGAAGGTTTTGGGAGGAGGGATGGGCTAAATGGGTAAGGGCACTAAGGAATCTACTCCTGAAATCATTGTTGCACTGTATACTAACTAATTTCAATGTAAATTTAAAAAAATTTAAAAAGTGAAAAATATTAAAAAATAATAAACAAAGTGAACATACACACACATGTATTTATAAACATCTGGATACTTCTAGAACATTCATTTTTTTCTAAAATTAGTAAATTTGATAAAGTATTGACTTAGTGGCCTAAGAATTTTCTTCTCTGTAAAGAAACAAAGGAAATAGCAATAACCATTGGAACTTTGAAAATATTACTGTAAGCAAAGAAAAATTGGTCACTAACACTGAAGAACCAGGATATATTGACCAACTTTTGTACTAGTTATCAAATTAAATTCTTCACATCAGATAGTCTAAGGAAGTGATGATGATAACTTACAACAAAACATCTTGAGAGGAAAGAGGAAGATCCCACCAATGTCAATAAAATATTCAAGGTGATTCAAAGTTGTAAGAAATCAAAACAACACAATTTATTACAATCGATCATTAAAAAAGGAATAAAAATAATTTTCTAAAAGAAAGAAAAAAATAATCGGTATCTAATCTCTAAACATTCAGAGATCTTGGATTGGCAAGAAGCTGTAAAATAAGATGAAGCTTCGATCTTCAGCTACCTAGAATATAAACTGTCTCCAATACTTTCTGAATGTCTAAAAGTTAAATTTTGTTGTAGTGTCCTGGGAGTATAGAGCCTATGTGTCAGTCATAAGCATCACAATACATTGAGGCAAGTAGACAATTCAACTACAGTAATTTATACAGAGTCTTGTTATGCTTTATTTTCAGAGGCCAAATTTGTTTAAAAAAAAACTGAAATCACAACACAATATATAGCTTGTTTTTGAGAAATGGTAAAAGGAATTTGGTATATTTTATAGGATAAAAGATGATTAATGGGAATAATTATAGATTCTTAATTGTTTAAAGTCATTTAATTTCTAAAAATTGAATTTATCCAATGTTGCTTCAGAGGGTGAAGGAAATAATGAGTCTGGTTTCAAAAAAAAAAAAAGAAAGAAAACTTTCTGATAGTTCTAATCAACCAAGACAGTATTTCTTGGAAAGCAATTTTTCTCTCACTAGAAATATACAAGAATGTGTCGAGTGTTCACTATGTCAAGAATGTTGTGGTAGTATTTCTGAGGTATATGGATTCTTTATTTTTAAGCCTCAAACTTGTGGATAAGTAATTTATTTTCTGTATTTTTATTTTTTAATATTTTTTCTCCTTTAAATAGAATTAAGTTATAGAACACTCAAATTTGAAGAGAAAAATAAGGTTAATTGACAATGTGTAGCTTCAAAACTGGTTCTCTACTCAGTAGTGGCTGGAATGCTCTATCTTTCCACGTATATTTTGAATAACACTTTAGCAGATCGCTGTGACGTTGAGGGGGATGGGTAGGGAAACTCTAGCTTTGCTTTTTCTCTATAACCTAGATAATTTATTATCAGTTGAAAACATAAAGCTAGTGCATATTTTCACACTCAGTATGTAAGTTCTCTTTTAAATTTGGGATAACCATTTTGAAATATGGAAGGAGAACTGGAAAGATGAGGTGACTGCCTTCAAAGAGACAGAGTCATAAATAATGTGCTGCCATTTTTCCTTCTTCCCTTTCTTGTCATCCCACTCCCCTTCAAATACTTACTATGTTAAATTTTCAAGGATTGAATTAGCCATAGGAATAGAAAGAATAATAAGAATGTATGCTTCAAAAAAACAAAATACTTTATTATTTAATAATGCAGACATGAAAGCCATAATGTTAGTAATTTCTGATAAAGCCCTATATTAGGGAGGAAGTGATTGACTCCAAAGGAGGGAGTGATTGACTCTTGGGAGATACATTGACTGAGTTGGATCTTGAGCATTAAATTATAGTTTACTGGGGAAATAAAGAACCAAGAAGAATTCTAGGAATGACGGCTTTTCTGTTTAAGGTCATGAAAGTGTGAGAACAGATGGCACATTGAGTAAAGGGCCAATTTGGGATGGCTACAGAATATAGTGAGAGTAGAATAGATATTTCAGGAAACTAAGATAGAAAACAGGTGGATTCTAGAACCTGTAAAAGGATTGTGTATCTTGCAGAGGAGTGTGGATTTTATTCTGTAGTTGATATGGGCTTATCAAATGGGTTTGGGGAGATGAATAGGATGGATAAATTTGTCACTTAAAGACTCTAGCAGATGATTAATTGGTAGTGGATGGTATTAGGGGGTGGGAATCTACTTAATATCTGTTCCTATAGCCCCAGTTAGAGGTGATAACACTCACGTCTAGAGCACTGCAATGGAGAGGAGTAAAGAGATCCAATACACTGAAGCAGTGTTGATAGGATTTATAATAGTCTTTTGGAAGTTGTGGGTTGAATGAGGTTTAAAAATTATCTCAGGTAGTTCCAAACATTTTTGGTGGTAGTATTAAGCAAGATGGAAAATATTAGAAGTGGAGCTGGTTTTGGAGGATAAAGGGCATACTGTGGATAGAGTGACTATTCCTTAAGTAACACTTAGGTATACTTATGTTACATAATAATCACTAATACTTTTCTTCTCAAGACTCTACTATTAGGTCACATTTAGAATATATTGAATTATTTGATACCTGGAACTAAATTAGCCCTTTTTAATGATTTTTTAAATGCCCCTATTCTACATTAATATTTCTTTGCCATGTATTTAGTAATTACTTAGAGATTAAAAGAGTGGATCAAAATCCCAATTGAATATTGGGATAAACACAAATACAGAAATGTCTTTAGTTACTGAATGGACCTCACAAATATTAGATTTGTAAAGCTGTCATCATACTCCTCCTAAATTTTCCCTTTATATTCATTTCATTCACATTCTATTTTCCAATATCATCACGTGTCTTTGTATTAACAGTTCAGACATGGTTCGTATTTGACTTTTGCCAGATTACTTATATAACTTTAGGAATGTTTAGTCTTTAAATAACATTTATGAGATATTTGATGTTTCACCCATTTGCATGTAACATTAGTCCATCCCTCTCACCTGGAAATTAGTATTTATAACTAGGTAAGTTAATAAAACACATAAGAGAGGGTACTTCTTGGTTTTGGTTATTTCAGAGTCACCTTTACTGATTAAAATACATATTCATTGGCCCCTTCCCCAAACCTCAATATTCCTTTGTCCTCATTTTTCTTTTTTTTTCCTAATTTTTCCCTCACATATTCTTTTCCAGTCACATTGACCTACTTGCTGCTCCTCATACCTGCTAGGCAAAGCCTTGATTTAGTAATTTTGCATTCTTCCCTATGATATTTTACAAGGCTTTCTTCAAATGTCACTTTCTCAGTGAAGCGTACCTGGGAACAGTTTAAATTGAAAATAGCTCCTGAACTTGTTGTCTTGAGCACTGGGTGCTATATGTAAGTGATGAATCACTAAATTCTACTCCTGATGCCAATATTACACTACACATTAACTAACTAGAATTTAAATGAAAATTTGAAACAACAACAATAAAAAAACACTTCCTGTTCCCTTTCATACAATTTTTTCACAGTATGTTTTAATTTACATCATCTTCTAAAAATATCTATTTATTATCGCTCTATAATATTCTATACTCTACAAATTTTTATTTTCCCTTTTTGCTCTCTGATATCTCTCAAGTGCCTGTAATAGTGCTTGGCTATTAGTAATAGTAAATGCTTCATAAATAAATGAATTTATTCAATAAAAATCTCTGGTGTTAGAAGCCAAGAAATTTTAAAAACTCCACATGCAATCATGTTGCTTTTTCAGGCTTGCCAACCCCTGACCTAGAGAGGAGCATAATATGAATGTAAACCATAACACCTTTTTAATAGGCAACAAAAAATAGTTCTAGCCAGAAGACTTGTTGATCTTTCTTATTATATTAAGCTATCTCTTTTGTTTTGGGGTAAAAAGGATTCATCTTTCAATAAACACAAAGCTGTCTGATCTGATGCTATTTTACAGATAGAATAGATTACAGTTGAGTTTTCCACAAAATTAGCAAAGCTTGTTTATGTTTGTATCTTAAGAAGATATGATTTAACGTAATGAAAAAAAAAGATAGGATGACTTACTTGCTATTTGTATAGTTGTTTCTTGCTATTTATATAGCCATTTCTCTGACCTTATCACTACTTAAAATTTGATTGCAAACCATAAACGGAGCTTTATCTTGTTCATAGTATTATAACTCTTGGGTCATCAGTGCAACCTGTAAAGACAGATTCTTCCTATATACTTGCCTCACATGGTACTGTTTCTGGGCTAATAAGAATAGTAAGAGTTGGCCAGGATGGGCCACTAAGCAAGCAAGTTAGTGTAATGAACACAACAATGAATACTTAAATTAGTCTTCATGATGGCAAGATGACCAGAGTATGTTTACAAATCAGATTAGATATTGTGGATTTACTAAATCTCATAGATATTATTGTGGAGCATGTAGATAAACTTGATAATAGATGATAGATTGATCAATTAATTGACTGTCAGATACTTTTTAAAAGAACCAGTGTTTTATATATTTGTCTTAGGTGTAAATATAGTCACTGCCAGACCCTGAGCCTGACTTCAGTTTTCCAGATTGCCATTCAAAACTTGTATTTTGTTATCTTAGCTCATGTTGCCTTATTTGGCACCATATTACAAACCATCTAGGGAGAAAACTGAAACGTTTGTCTATTTTAACAAGTGGAATAGATACTTATCTACTTAGATTAAATTATTATATTTAATTCTGCCTAAGCATTGGGAGATGAAGATGTCCTTTTATATTTTCAAAATGATATTTGCAAATAGAAAAGTGTAGGCAATGTATGGTATGTGTCAATATTCATAGTTCAAACACTACAGCCTAACCCTCTTAACTAGATATGCAGAGCCTTAAATATTAAGATATTATGGAGAATGTACTTGAGAAAGGAAGTGATCAGATGTTCTCTTGACATAATTAGATGTGCTGATATTTCTGAAAAGAAAAATAAGGGATATTATATATGAAATACATCAATTCAGCATGCTATTTCATAATTGTAGTTTTTTAAAACTTACCTGACTCTGGGGCACTCTGAGAACAGCAGCTGATTTATTCTCTATTTCTTTAAGTCCTAGACCTCTAATCTTCCAACCTGGCACACATAGTGAAGAGAAGCAGCAGCTAAAAAATGATAAGGGGATAGTACTGTGTGTATTTCAGAATAGAAGCAGGGCAGGATAGAATGCATAAATCCTCAAGTCTTATGGATTTGTAAGAGCAATGTGCAGTTCAAGAAAATTGTAGAATGCCACTTTTTCTGTGCTCTCCATAATTTTTAGCCACATATACTTCTCACACCCATTTTGTTTTTTTAAAATTAAACCTTCAAAGGATGGAATGGTAAAGCCACCACCCAAATAAAGGATTGTAAATGAAATAAATATAAAGCTTTGTATGCCTTTTATGCTTTATTTATGGTGAGAACTGAACTTGCAAATTTAGATGTTTTTGAAGAATATTATGTCCATACATGAAACCGATTCTAAATTATGAATCCCTTTATATATCCTGATAGGCAGAATAATGGCCTATCAAAGATATCCACACTCTAATTCCAGAACATAAAAATATGCTGTGTTACATGGAAAAGAGGAATCTGGGTTGGAGATGGAATTAAGTTTGCTACTCAGCTGACCATAAAATAAATAGGAGGATTATCCTGGATAATCTGCAA
Organism: Neofelis nebulosa; assembly: GCF_028018385.1. Classification (NCBI taxonomy): domain Eukaryota; kingdom Metazoa; phylum Chordata; class Mammalia; order Carnivora; family Felidae; genus Neofelis; species Neofelis nebulosa. Next base: position 44,670,002 of record NC_080789.1, on the reverse strand, counting down.
TGGACCCAGTGTAATCACAAGGGTTCCTAAGGGAGAAGACTGAGGCAGAAGTCAGGTCAGGGTGACCCCCTGAGAAGGACTTGATCTGACATTATTCTATTTGGAGATGGAAGGAAGGGTATGCAAGAGGTCTCTAGAAGCTGGAAAATTCAAGCAAATTCTAGATTCTCTCTTTGAGTTTCCAGAAGGAATGCAGCCCTACTGTCATTTTGGTCTTAACTTGGTGAAACTTCTGACCTATAGGACTATAAGAATAAATCTGTATTGTGTTAAGCCACTAAATTTGTGGTGATCTGTTACAGCAGTGATAGAAAACTAACATCATGCCTTCAATAAGTGTATCGCCACTGTCTTAACCTTTATGGGTTAAACTACTTAAACATTTTTGACCCTCTAAAATTTTATTTAATTTTCCTGTTCTATAAGGAGTGGCAGATTCTTGATGCATATATTTCAGGGAAAAGCTTTACATATAAAACAGGTAAAATAAAGCACCAAACAAATTCTTAAATCTATATTGTATTCCACTCAAGAAACATTGACCAGTAACTGAATTTGAACAATATTGTCATTGAAACAATATTTTGAGAAAGTTTGGATAAGCTCCATTTTCAGGCCCAAAATAATCAAAATTTAAAAAAAGTTAAAAAATGTATTACTTTGTAATTTTGCCTTACAAAATGCAGGGCGTTTTAATGAGCCCTTTGGTAATGACCTACTTTGTAAATGTTTCTCTCAGAATTTGATTTGTGTGTAGAGAAATATATATTTCACATAATTGTGCAAAATTTCTCTTACTTTATTTAGCGTGTTGTAAAAAGTTTTTGAAAATTTTTATTTTCACGACGAATCCTGGAGCCTATAGTTCCGCAGGCTTGATTCCATATTTCTCCCTGTTCAGTGACAAATTTATAACATGCATTCAACAGTAAATTTTGCAGCATGCTGCAGTGGGCTATATGGTACCTCTTACTACATCTATTAATTTCCAAGAGTATTTTTCTTTAGCCATAATTTATACAAGCCTCTGTATTATTTATCACCAACTCCCTATCAATCATCTAGTTTAAGAATGTTTATTACTAGGTTTATTTGAATGAGGGAAACAGAAAGGCAGTAAGGACTTTGGGTATTAATGTTAGGCTTGTGGGAGGATGCATTACCCTTCTCAAAGCAAGCTGACATTTGGTGGTTGACTTGCATAAATTGTTGGCAAATGCAGCAGGATTCTGTGTTTCAAATGGTCGCTAAATAAATAAACTTGTTAATAAAATTAACCTACCAAGATCAAAGCAACATGTGCTTAAAGGCACAACCTTCCCACTCTTTTTTCAAATTTAGCTGAAGTGATCCTCCAAAGGACTCACAAGAATTCATTTACTCCACAGGACACACATTTCCTTTAAATAACCATGAATGAATACTGGTAGGAATCCGTCACATTTGGATGAAATAGTAATCTGGAAATGATCCACCACTGCAAAGTAGAAACTAATAATCTTTAGTTATACAAATGGAGAATTTTAGAAACGGAAAGAAAAAAATGATTCAATAGCCAGGAAGTGTGTGAAGTGTGTCTAGTTAAGATGGTATTGAACTGTAAATTTAAGCCTAGCTGCCCCTCCCCCATTATCTTACTTTAATGTAAATTTAGAAAATTAGTTTAGAGTATGGACTTGAACTGGTTGTAAGGTTAGCACTTTTTTCTTCACCGAGAGAGGCATTATGAGAGAGATCAAATCTAGTGCTTTGGGTCTGTAAACCAGAAATTAATCCAGTGTGAAAGAACAGCCTCCAAAGGCAAGGTTCTTCTCTTCTATACTTTTAATTAACTAGATAATTATGAGGCTTATCACCAGCATTCCTAAACTAGTGATATTAAGGATCAAATATAAGTTAAGCTGTATTTACATTTGTATTTACATATTTCATTTACATGACATGTTTATTTCTCAAGTTTTTCACTTGACATTAAAAAGACAATGTTCCAATCAACTCATTCATAGGAAAGAATTTTTAAGCAGTAGTCGTAACATACCCATTAGCCTTATACTTAGGAAGTAGAAATAGTTGTTATTAGTTTGCTAATTGTTAATCTGCTCCCTATCCCATCCCTGTCCTTTTGGAGCCTTGTCCATTTGACTTACAAATCATAAGGCTTAATTCCATTAACTGAGATCTTCTGAAATACACAACACTACATGTAGGTACCCAGCAAATTATTTTTAAATATATCAATACATTTTCCAAGGTCTTTGAAAAAAATCTCCTAAGCTTTTGCCAAAATCACCCTCTGCTCAAGAATTTTTAGAAATAAAATTCTCCTTTTGTCCTGTGTAGAAATAGTTGAGATTAATTAGTTTTCTCTCTTCTTTCGACCATTCTTTAAACAAGTGATGTAAGGGCTTCTTGTTACAGTCATGAGTAAAAATCACAATTTAAATATAGTTTAAATATAGCATACATAAAATTAAGTTGGCAGAGGATTTTGAGGGACATCTCCTTAAAACCTAGAGTCCTTATTCTATTTACAGAACTTATAGCACGTTTTTTAAAAAGACCATACTTAGTGACTCCCCTAATATGTTGCCTACTAGTTTTGTTAATAAAGAATAATCATAACATCATTCTTTTAGATAGCACAGAACTCATATTTACCTTACAAATTTCAGGATACATATTTGTTTGATTTTGAACTTTAAAGAGATCTGTTTTGCACTAACAGCTTCATTTCATGTTAAAGGTATATTACTTTTATAAAAGTTAGAGCTAATACCTATCTTTTCAACACTGAGCTACAGAATAGAAAGATGTTTAAAATGCATCCTTCTATTTTTATCAGTGTATACTGCATTACTCCGAGGAGCTTAAGGCACACTTTTCCAACTGGCTTTCAAATACTAATCCTGACAATATCCTTGTAATTTGTTATGTTGCTTAATTAGAATGACAGTTAAGTCTTATCCATTGCTCATAACACTAGGGATAAATAAAAATAAGACAAAACACCTCTTCTCAAATGAACGTGCACTCTTATGTTGGCTATGATTATTAACCCAATGAATTCCTTTGAAAGCAATCTGCTCTCAACTTCCGCTGAGAGTGTCATAAATATGATAATACTGCTTTATATTTACATAGCACATTCTGATTTTCATATCACTTTTAAACACATTTTATTATAGACTTCCAATAATCATACAAAATGCACTTACTAGTAATTTCTGAGTTATCATCCAATAAACGTTTGAAGAGACTGAATATTCAATGAGAGTACATGATATCCTCCATGTAAGGAGACTTTTTGGCAAATGACAAAATCAGAGCTATAATCAGGTTCACTTGTTTCAACATATTCCAGTGTTGTTCTACTAAACTCTCCTTACTTAAGAGAGAGAGGAAAAATCCTTTTCAGTAAAACCATCATGAAGAGGATGATGTTGGCAAAAAATTGCAATCATTAGCTATGATAAAATCAAGGAATACTACACAAGGCTGGGTAGTATGTAAATGACCTAAGAGTCACCAATTATTAACTCGTTATCTGACATTCAGAAGGTGCTCAAACATAAAACCTTCAATTCTCTTACCTCTAAAATTGAGGCATTGCTTCAACAATTCCTATCTGAAATGAAATTCTATGGATCAGCAGCAGAAACGAATTGAGTCTCAGATATTGCTTTCATTTGGGAAATCAAATGTTTTGTCAATAATATCAGCAATATTTATAATGACTTATCATTGAAAACTTAGTACATGGCAGGTAACATGTTAAGGCTTCAGATCCATAGATGAAGTCACATTATGATCTCTACTTTATATGTGAGAAAAAAGAAAACTTCAAGTTTAGGTAACTGACTCCCAAATCATTCAGCTAGTAGGTCACATGAAGCTGGAATTTGAAACCAGATTTTTCTTATTCCAGATCCTGCTCTTAAATTACATGTCTGTTTTTTTTTCTGTTGTTCCTATTTTACTGAGTGCAGCCATAAAAGTCTAGTCTAATGTTATTTAACTTTTAAATAAAAATCACCTATCAATTCATCTGGCAGGCAGATTTATTTTAATCTGTTCACTCATATGAGGACTTTAAAAGACAAAACAGATGAACATAAGGGAAGGGAAACAAAAATAATATAAAAACAGGGAGGGGGACAAAACAGAAGAGACTCATAAGTATGGAGAACAAACTGAGGGTTGCGGGAGGGGTTGTGGGAGGGGGGATGGGCTGAATGGGTAAGGGCCATTAAGGAATTTACTCCTGAAATCATTGCTTCACTATATACTAACTAATTTGGATGTAAATCTTAAAAAATAAAGTTAAATTATAAAAAAAATCAAATAATTTTCTGTTATTTATCTATGGCATCACTTGGCTGTAAATTAATTTAATTTCTGTCAGGACAGATTTTTAAATAGTAGAATGCTTACTTTTTACATTTGCATTGGGAATTTGACCTTGTTTACACAGAACTAGTTTATAAATAGACTTCAAAAAGAGTATATATAGCTTGCAATGAACATTGTGAGGTCGTAGTTAGAACATTGTTGTTACTAATGGGTGTGTCATGTTTATCTGTTGCTTATCATTTTTTTTTAAAACTAGAAGGCTTGTTTTATTGGAACAGTTTTAGATTTCCAGAATAAATGAGAAAATAGTACAAAGAGTTCTCATATATGTCCTCAAACAGTTTCCTCTGTTATTAGCATCTTGCATTAATGTGGCACATTTGTTACAACAAATGAACCAATATCCATACATTATTATCTATTAAATCCAGTTTACATTAAGGCTCAGTCTTTGTGTTGCACTGTTCTATTGGTTTTGACAATAGATAATGTCATGTATTTGCCATTACAGTACCCTACAGCATAGTTTTACCCTAAAAATTCTCTCTGCTTCACTCTTTATTCCTACCCCTCCCACTCTGAACCCCTGACAGCCATTAATCATTTTACTGACTCCACAGTTTTGCTTTTTCCAGAGTGTCATATAATTAGAATTATGCCCTATATAACCTTTTCAGGCTTGCTTCCTTCACTTAGCAATAAGCATGTCAGTTTCCTCCATGCCCTTTCGTGACTTGATAGCTAATTTCTTTTTATTGAGGAATAGTATTTCACTGTAGGAATGTACCACAGTTTGTTTATCCATTAACCTATTGAGAACATCTTGGTTGCATTCATGGATTTGTGTGTGTGTGTGTGTGTGTGTGTGTGTGTGTGTGTGTGTGCCATTTTTTTAAATAAAATTGCTGTAAACATTTGTGTGTAGGTTTTTGTACAGACTTAAGTTTTTAATTCAACTGGGTAAATAACTAGGAGTATGACCGGTGGATGGATCATATGGTAAGACTATGGTTTTGTAAGAAACTGCCAGTCTTTCCAAAGTGGGCATATTATTTGAAATTCACATCAGCAATGAATGAGTGTTCCTGCTGCTACACATCCACTCTAGCAGTTGGCGTTGTTAGGTTTTGTTTGTTTTGTTTTGTTTTTAATTTTAGCCATTCAATAGGTATGTAATCGTATCTTGTTTTAATTTGCAATTCCTGATAACATGATTTTAAGCATCTTTTCATACGTTTATTTGCCATCTGGGCATCTTCATTCATGATATGTCTGTTCAGATCTTTTGCCTTTAAAAAAATTGGTTTTCCTCCTTGTTGGTTTTGAAGAGTTCTTGTATATTTTGTATACAAATCCTATATCAGATATGTTATTTAAATATTTTCTTCCAATCTGTGGCTTTTCATTCTCCTAAGATAATATCATTTCTAATAAAAGCATTACTAGATATTTCACATATTTCAATAAAAATGGCATCACTATCTTTTAGATGCCATTAAGTAACTTATTCATTGATGAAAGTAATATAAAAGAGAGCTCCAAATCACAGTTTTGTAAAAGTACTGCCATGTTGTAACATTTTTTATGCAATGTTTTATTATAAAAGATTTATGATCTCAGTAAGAATATTTACCTGCATTGGAATGCATAAGTATGTATGTATTATATATTATTATAACATGTACTGTACATATTTTATAATATACATGTTATATATATATATATATGAAGAGAGGGGTTAGTTAGAAATTTTGTTATATGTTTCATATTGATATTATATTAAATATATCATACAGTGTTTGCTTATCAGTTGTTTGAGAACCAAGAACAACATACAAAGCGCTACTGTAAATTTAAGCTGTCTTTCAAGTTGGTCCTCTACCATTTGTTAAAATGAAGGTAAGCAGGGGCACCTGAGTGGCTCAGTCGGTTCAGTGTCTGACTTTTCGGCTCAGGTCATGATCTCAATGGTTCATGAGCTCGAGCCCCGCTTTGGGCTCTGTGCTGACCCGTCCGAGCCTGGAGCCTGCTTCAGATTCTGTGTCTCCTCCTCTCTCTGCCCCTCCCCCGCTAATGCTCTGTCTCGCTCTGTCTCTCAATAATAAATAAACGTTTAAAAAAATTTTTTTTTAAAAATGAAGGTAAGCAGAGGTATGTCTAGGTGTGATTCCTACGTTTCTCAATTTCCGAGTAATTTCAAAGCATCGGGAAATAAGTGCACATAGTCATTGCTCCTCACAACGTATTTGGTAGTTAAGCTTTCAGGCTACAGAAGTAAAATTTGGGTCCATGTTTCACCATTTATCAGCTGGATGACCTTAAATAAGTTACTTAACCTGTCTGTGCTTCAAGTTCCTTCATGGGTAGAATGGTGATATAAATATTACCTGACTTACAGATTATTGCAAGGATTACAATAAAGTGTTTAGAAAGCATTCATATTATGCACTCAGTGATCTTATTTATGTAGCTGTCAAAAGTTATATGTAATGTAATATGAAATACAAGAATATATTGAATACCAGAGAAAATACTTGCTAACTCAAAAATATCATATATGTTTGGAAGTAAAGGAATTTTAAAGTCTTATTTTTTTATTTAAGTGGTATATTTTCTAACTTTAAACTTATTTCTTTGACATATATTGAGATGAATATATCGACAAGAATTTATAGGCTGATAATATAGATAGGTAATCCTTTGTGCACATAAAGCAAATAATTTTATTATAGTGGCTGTGATGATTCACAAAACAAACATGAGATGATACTACAACAATGTATCAGTAGAAGTTTGCAATATGTGGTCTCAGACAGCTCCAAGGCATACATAAAATGACACTGAGACTGTGTTTGACATTTGGAGAGGAAAGAAAATGGTCTTTGAATCAGTAATGGGGAGAAGAGTTTCCAGATAGCTCTCCTATATGAGACCAAATTGACGAGTTTTGAGCCCATGGTAAAGGGGAGCCAGAAAATGATGCTCTGAAGCTGTTTTCATGTATTTAAGACCGGGGAAATGATAAAGCCTAGCGTTAGAGAAAGGGACATGAAGCATGGCTCAAGTATGGGGGGAATCTTGGGATTTTTCAGTTTGAGGCAATAGAAGCATCTTTGACACGAAAGGTTGCATATGTTTTCCTTTGTGTTCAGTCCATCTGTGTTTGCTAATTTTCAGTTAAAGTTAGGCTCTTACCTTTCTGTAGAAACTGGGAGAGAGTGGTCACTATCTCCTTCTGTTTTACACTTCAAAGAGATGATCCCCAGGCCCTTGAGAAAGACATTTCCTGGGTTGTAAAACTGGCAGGAGTCTGAAAGAAGATCTACATACATATCAAAGGGGCAGAGAAAGAATTTACAGTTACAAGTTTTCTAAAGTAAATGATCTTTAAAAAAGGGAGGTCAGAGGCCCAGAGAGGAAGAATCTTGTCTAAAATTTAGTCAAGCTCAAGGGAACTTCAGGGCATCTTGGTCAGACCTGCGATATTGGACTTGCACAAATATAAATATGTCAGGCAGTCTGGTCATCAGCTGAATCGTGAGGTACAATATATCAACTCTAGAAAGTTTTCTGTTTTATGCTCATTTAAACTTCTCTGCAACTTCTCAGCCCTTTGTGTGAACTCACACTTCAGTAGCTGAAACTTGGATGGTGGGCTAACAACCTCAGTGTCGTCTGGAAGCTTGTAAGAAGTATGGTCTCTGACTCCACCTCTGATTCCTGAATCTGCATTTTAGCAAGATCCCCAGGTGACTCCTGTGCTCCCTCAGGTTAGAGAAGCACTGCCACACATTGTTTGTCTCCCTCCATTCATCCCCATCAGATTTTTTTTCTATTAGTTCCAATTCCACAGGCACGTGGCCTTAGATTTATATGGTTACAACTAGATAATCTAATAAATGACAACAATATTGTATATCAATTGGGAATAATGTATTTATGAGAGAAGAAGAGCAACGGACTTCTTTTCTTGCAATCAATGTGATTTTTTTTTCCCTGATTGGGTTAAACAATGACAAGAGGTACTCTATTTCTTGTCATTGTTTAACCCAACTGAAAAAAATATTCAAATTAGTTAACAGGTGAAAATATCTTTTGTACAGCTGTTTAACCTTTACCAAGAAGCTGTGTACTCTATTGGCAGGGGAGTTCCACATTCATACATTTTGATAAGAATGGATAAAACAGTGCATTGTTACCATGACAACAAAGATATTGAGATATTTTCCCTGCTTTAGTACAGTCTCTTTCTTTTTTCTTTTCCTTCCTTTCTTCTTCTGCTGCTTCTTCTGCTTTTTTTTTTCTTGTTCTTGTTGTTCTTCTTTTCTTTCTTTTTCCTTGTGTTCTTTATAGCTGTTAGATGAAGATTTCTGGTGAAATTTCTTGCATTTATTTACATTTATTTTTTCTTTCTTAAAACAATATAATATTTAACCTACCTTCATAAATAAGCAGATTTATATCTTTATGTGCTCGGCCATTTTAGAAATTGAAAACCTGACTCAATGAATTATCAGTATTTTCCCAGCAAGTGTTGGAGCAAGGATTAGAATCAATCCTGGCTTCTAGCCCTTGTGCTGCCTCTGATTGGGTGCACAACTTATTTGAACCACTTGTTAGTGGTGGGATTCAGTTTTTCATTCATAAAGTCAGGAGCTTTAGTAGGAAGGTGCTCTCAATGTGGCTTCTAGATCAATAGTCTTGGTTTGTCATGAATATGGATCTCCTGTTAAGTGAAAATATCATCCTTTACACTACAAGTGGTTTCTTTGTACCTTATACATTTTTTTTTATCAGTAACATTTTTTTCAACCTGTATGGACTGGACTAAAGACTGGCAATTATGATATACCTGATATATAGCATGTGATGTTTTGTTCAGTACTTTAAACAGTTCCTTGGATGCTCTGATATTAAAGGCTTAGATCAGGTGTACAGAAAGTGATAGAAGCTTCTACAAAGCAATTTCACCTTTACAACACCTACTCCCCAAAGTATGTGTATTTCAGATAATCATACAATCTAAAACAAGTGAAGAAACAAAACACATAAGTCACACTAAGTGCAATATGAGGATGGGGTATCTAAACTTGAAGGAGAAATGCCTCTAGGGCAAATATATCAGTTAAACAGTTTACAGTAGGTTGAATAAGGGCCACCCAAAAATGTCAAGTTCTAATATCTGGAGCTTGTAAATGTTACATTATTTGGAAGAAGAAACTTTGTAGATACAGTTAAATTATGGATTCTGAGATGAGGACATTACCCTAGATTACCTGGGTGAGCTCCAATTGTCATCACATGTATCTTATAAGAGAGAGGCAAAGGAAAATAAGAGACGAGAAAGGAATGTGAGCATGCAGGCAAAGGCAGGAGTGATGTGGCCACAAGCCCAAGAATGTCAGAAGCTAAAAGAGGAAATAAATGGATTCTCTGTTAGAACGATCAGAGAGAGTACAGCCCTGCTGAATTTTAGACTTGGAGCTTCTAGAACTGTGAGAAAACGAATTTCTGTTGTTGTATGCCACCATTTTGTGAAGGTTTAGTACCATAGTCTCAGGAAATTAATGCTTGGTACGTTGTTAGAAAGAAATCTTTTATAAAAGTAAATCTGCCGCCTCCCAAAGAAAAACAAAAGGAAGTGGAAAATAATTCAAGTCAAAAAACAGCATAGTAACCACTGAATCTGAAGCATACTAGTTAAAATAGTAATTTCAACTCTCCGATATCATCTGCTACCTCAGAATTTCATGGAGTAGAAGACAAGAGGACTAGTAGGAAATCGGGACCCAGTTGGAAATTGCATACCTCTTGGACTTGTTCCCAAATCAGAGTAGAAGTAGATATGGACAAGTTCTGGTAAAAGGACTCTCCCATAAAGGGAACGTGTTCTTCTAATTAGCACCAATGAGAATGTGGAAATTCTCCATTCCAGATTCTGTTTCCTGCAGAATTTTCATTCTGTCTTACTACACAGAACTCCACAAACTCTTTATGAGAATGATCGCATTTTAATCATGTATTCATTGCTTATAACACAGCTAGTACATGGTTAATCTGTCTTCTCATTAAATCTTCTCAACAACCTTGTGAAGGAAGTTTGTTTTGCGAAATTTGCTTGGAAAATGGAAAAAAAATAGATCTAAAGCTTTTAAATAACTTGTCTCAAATCACACAACAGTTAAGGTGTGAAACCATATTTCAAATCTAGTAGTTAAGATCCCGTAATACACTTTCTTAATGACTGTGTTGCATAGAAAATACCTGACGGTAGAAGGTTTACAATATCCTTTCTTTATTGGACCAAGACTGATCTGGCCTTCAAAACTCTGGAGGGGCACCTGGGTGTCTCAGTCGGTTAAGCGTCCTACTTTGGCTCAGGTCATATTTGGGTTCATGGGTTTGAGCCCCATGTTTGGCTCTGTGCTGACAGCTCAGAGCCTGGAGCCTGCTTGGCTCTGTTTCCCTCTGTCTCTATTCCTCCCCCACTCACACTCTTTCTCTCTCTCAAAAAATAAACGTCAAAAAAAAAATTAAAATTCAAAACTCTGAAAAACTGTTTTGACATACTCCATGGGCACTTCTGAACTGATATTGCCCATTGATATATGTATGACTAAAGAATATGAAACAGATTCTCCCTATTTGATTTTTAACTGGAGACTTGTACTATCTTTTCCTCTCCATCTCTTTGTGGAGAATTACTGCATCACCCATTTCACAAATAGTAAGCATTTTTGGTTACAGTGTGGAGAATCTTACTAGTGTAACAAGCATTTTTAGATATGAATGTGACAGTAGAGATACAGAGTTCAGTTTGTTGACCCTGACACATTCTTTTGGCTTATTTTCAACTGTTTAACATCTGAATCAAGTTGTTGTTTTCTTACATGGTTTCTGACTTCTGGAAATTGAAAAAAATAATGAACCTTTTTCTAGCTGAAACCCGGATATAACCCAAAGGTCGAGTAACAAAGCTTCTTTAATGGATACATCTAAGATGTTGGGTAATGACTGGATCTTTCATGAATTTCACACCCTGAATTTTTAGGTTGCCATTCTTTAAAGGGACCAGTTTAAATCCTCCAACAAAATCATTCTTCAAGCTTTGCCTTGAACCGATTTTATTTATTCTGAGATTCATTTCCTTTTAGGTGTCATAGTCTAATCCTTCCTTTCCTTCATCTCTAAGCTTATTTATCCTAGGTTTACTATATATTCCATATAGTAATATATCAATAAATGAATATATCCAAATTTTAATATAAATATTAAAATAAAGTAGTATATTTTATATATTATTGTGTCTATTCATCACTTATTATAACCAATAGGGCCATTTAAAAATATGATTATGCTTACATAGAAATATCATTTACCTATCTATATAAGTGTTATTACAATTATAATACACATATATCTAAAATGACACTTTGACCCTGTTGTGTTATGGAACCTAGCATGCCACTGTAAAAGCTTAAGTATGCATGACCAATGGCTTCTTAGTTGCCATCTGTCAAATAGACATTTTCCTTTAATGTCTTTCTGGGATCCTTCTAAGGGCAATGTTGTTTCACATATTATACACATCAAGCCTAACCTTTGCCAGACTTCTGTTCTAGCTGCTACTCTTGCTCTCCATCTTAGCCTTTGTCTTCTCTTGTTCTGTCTGCCCACATTGATGTCACCTACACCACTCTGCTCCTACCAACCTTTGTCTGAGCTGTCTACAAAACAGCATTGTGAGTCTCTGAAATGTCCTGGCTGAGAAGACCCTGCTGAAATTATACATGAGTCTCTGGAATACCCTTGCTGAGAAGACTCCACTACCCATCTTTTTGGGGGGAAATTATTATTCTCTACAGGCTGTCTTTGGTAGTATAAACTACACAAAAAGAAATCAAAATCACCAAGTTACATTTTCTATTGAAGATATCTTATAAAAACATAATACATCTAGTTTCTAATCCTGGATCTGCTCTTACTATAGATATTTCTTTGAACAAGTCACTTAATCTCTCTAAGTCTCAGTTTTTGATTCCACAAAATGAAGATATTAGCCTTGCTTATTTCACATGGTTGTTGTGAGGATAAAATGGGAAAAATATTTACGAGAGGAAATTGCAAACTGTGGAAAAAAGGATACACTTTTGAAGATTTATTATAGAATCAAAACTTCTTGCCTCTTGTAATTCTACAATGGTGAGTTTCTTTTTATCCTTATTAAATTTCAATTTAGATGTTACACTTTATAGTATATTGAGCCAATTAGCATGTCGGTAATAATATATTTTATGTTGTGAATAATTATTCACTCCTTTAATAAACATTAGCATGTACTGTGTAATAGGTATAGTAAGATAAATGAGTTTATACTCTTTAAGGATCTTAAGTTCCAATGGAGTATAAAATTAGAAAAGACCAATAACAGCAATGCAAGTTGAGACATTCAATGACAGACCTAAATGTAGGATGCTTTTTTTTTTTTAATTTTTTTAAACATTTATTTATTTTTGAGACAGAGAGAGACAGAGCATGAACGGGGGAGGGTCAGAGAGAGAGGGAGACACAGAATCTGAAACAGGCTCCAGGCTCTGAGCTGTCAGCACAGAGCCCAATGCAGGGCTGGAAATCACGGACCATGAGATCATGACCTGAGCTGAAGTCGTCCACTTAACCGACTGAGCCACCCAGGTGCCCCTATAGGATGCTTTTAAAATACAAAGATTTTAGAGGCATTTTGATATTTTGAAGAAAGTTACACAGATCCCCAAGAGAAGAAAGAGATCTGTTAGTTATATTCTGGTCCAAGTAACTTGAATGTAAATATATCTAACAAAAACAAAAACAAAACAAAACAAAAAAACAGGAAATTTCATTGTGTTACATAATTGAATGTTCCAGTGATGAATTTGTTTCAGTCATGACTGGGAGTAGGAACTGAAAAATTACTATCAATACTGTCTATCTCTGCTGTTTTATTTTGCATTGATTTTATTCTTTTTTAGATTTCCCTCTGTGGTATGTAAAGTGGCTACCAGTGGTTGTAGGCCTATATCATGATTATAGCTGAAGGTACTAGAAAAGGGAACACTTTCTTCTAATGAGCTCCAGCAAAGACTTGGAGAGGACCTGCTATTGCTTCAGTTTGGATCACATGTCCAACCAGGAATGATTACTGTAGACAAAGGCATGGGTTCTCTGACTATCCAGCCTGAGTTCTATGTCCATTCTAAGGTGGTTGATCAGAGTTGGATTAAGGAGAGCTTCTTCAAGTAAAAAAGGATTAATAAGTACAAGGAATTTTATGTGTGTATTTATGCATGTAGGTATGTAATTGTTTGCTTAATGTGTCACCCCTCTAGACAATAAACAACTCTGGCCAGGGATTTTGCTCATTTCGTTTATCATTACCGACTCAAGTGTTTCACAATGCCTGATACACAGGAAAGGCTTGCTAAATATTTGGTTAATTAATGAAGTAAAGGCAAAGACCCACATAATATGAAGGAAGGAATTGAAGAATAAATCAAGAATAAATTTATTATACATTTACCCATAATTTTCTTTACATTCTATATCCAAACTTAGAAGTTCTTTTGAAATATTTCATTAAAGACTCCACTGATGTCAATAATTAATATTTTCACTTTAATTTATAATTATGTTTATGTTTTAGCAGCAGTTAGTTTAACAAGTTAGAGATTCTCAAAGACATGGAACTCCATGTGTCCATCTCTTCAACCAAGGCAGTTTAACTAGCTTGATTGAGTGTCTGACTTCAGCTCAGGTCATGATCTCATGATTCATGTGTTCGAACCCCATGTTGGGCTCACTGCTGTCAGCACTGGGCCCACCTCAGATCCTCTGCCCCCCTCTCTCTTTGCCCCTCTACTCTCTCTCTCTCTCTCAAAAATAAATAAACATTTAAGCTTATTTTAAAAATCTTATATTTTTGCTTCAGGATTTTATAGGCAAGAGTGATTTAATATTTATTCATTATGTATGTACTAGATATTAAGTGGAAAACAAAGGAAAATTCCATTTGGCCCTCATCATGAGTGGATTCCAGATGGGCAGGAAAAATTTATTTCCAGTCAAATGGGACAAAGGAAATCGAATAGAAAGAGAAGTGTGGGCTCATTGTAATAGTTGTCCAAATGCTTACCTTCAAGGAAGCATGCAAAATTCAGATAATTCTCCTTAGAATCAGTATCTATGTTACATTGTGAAGACAGAGTTGAGAACACTGTAGCTCTTTCTTGGTGATTCATTATATTTAAGGTAGTGTGTGTCACAAATGAAGTCTTCCTACAGTAAAATAAACTGGTGGTAGAAATAAAATATTTGTGTAAAGATTACACAGCTCTGCAAGTTGAGGTTTGCAGCTCAATTCTAGAAGAAGCTGGAAATTGAAGTAGGAGTCAAAAAGCTGAGTCTAGCCTTTCAAAATTAATGGCCACACAGTCGGGGATAGTTGTACATTAGCATTGTACATTAAAGTTGTACATTGTACATTAAAGTTGTACATTAGCATTGATTTATAAACAAATAATTCTATTTGCCACCAATGTATACACCATAGCCAGTGCATGAAGCACCAAAACAATTCCAGGTTGTATTAACCCAAATGGAGCTATGCTAGGCTGTCCTCATATTTTAATATTAGATTTTGGAAAAAAGTAAGAAGAGGTTAGGCCTGGAAAATAATTGAAAAAAAAAATAGGTTAGATACCTCTATAAAAACAACAAAAATTGTGTTCATCTGTTGTCATGGTGGATGTGAGGGACCTCTACAGCCTAGAATATCTTCTAGAGATTTTTTTTAAATGTCTGAATGTTTACTACTGTGATGCCAACTCAGTCAAGAGTTTTCTTCCTGTTAATTGACATATACAATTTACAGTTCCCCTGTTATGAGATCCAGGGAGAGGTGTAAAAAAACAGCAAGAGAGATGAGATGGAGTGGTCAATGAGGTGAGAAGAGAAGCAGAAGTATTGTGTACTAATGGCCAAGCAAAAAATGTCCATCAATCAAGAATGAGAGGATGATCAAATGTCATCAAATCCTGATAATAAATCAACAGAGAACTAGCAATTGTTCATTGAATTTAGAAACCCAGAAATCATTAGCTCTGTTATTGATAAGAGCACTTCTGTTGAAGTTAAAGCATGAACACTTGGTGGAAGTGAGTTTAAGAGAAAATAGGAAAATATAATTAGAAGTAGTGAAGATAGACAACTCAAGATACAAAGCAATTGGGCAGTGCCTGGCAGGAAATTGGATTCAAGAAAAGTTATTTGTTTGTTTGTTTGCTTATTTTTATGGAAGAATAAAATAATATTTTCATGCTGTTAGAAACAATCCAGGAGAGAGTATATGGCCAGAAGGAAGAATTGCTAGAGCAAAATGGTTGAAAAGTAAGAGGAGATAGGATCTGGTGAAAAGGTGGAGAGATTTGCTAAAGATGAACATAAGTAATTCATTAAGGTATGGGCCAAGAAAGTAGAGAATGTGGGTGCAAATGTTACTGAGCAGAGAACCACTTGGTTCCTTCTACTCTAAAACAAGAAAAAGAATTTTCATTTGGTCTTTGGTCTCAAAATTATTCAAATGACTTCCATTCTCAAGTTGTAGGCATTTGTTTATTCCTTTAGATTTCTTAGGAAAAATCCCTCTTCTGGGTCCTGGAAATGTGTTTGTGGCAGACATTGCTAGTTGATTACATAATACATATTTTCCATTTTTCCTTACCAAGAAAACCTCAGTTGTATTTGGCATAACTATACCAGCCAAAATACCAAGAGCTACTATTCTGGCCAATGAGAAAGAGGCTGAATGTACCTGAGAAAATTCCATATCTTTTGATATATGCTTCCCACTATTTTTCCCCCTCTTCTAAGAAATAATGCGCTGTCCATTCTTCTCGAAACTAGAACAAGCAATCCTAAAATTCATATGGAACCACAAAAGGCCCCGAATAGCCAAAGTAATTTTGAAGAAGAAGACCAAAGCAGGAGGCATCACAATCCCAGACTTTAGCCTCTACTACAAAGCTGTCATCATCAAGACAGCATGGTATTGGCATAAAAACAGACACATAGACCAATGGAATCGAATAGAAACCCCAGAACTAGACCCACAAACGTATGGCCAACTCATTTTTGACAAAGCAGGAAAGAACATCCAATGGAAAAAAGACAGTCTCTTTAACAAATGGTGCTGGGAGAACTGGACAGCAACATGCAGAAGGTTGAAACTAGACCACTTTCTCACACCATTCACAAAAATAAACTCAAAATGAATAAAGGACCTGAATGTGAGACAGGAAACCATCAAAACCTTAGAGGAGAAAGCAGGAAAAGACCTCTCTGACCTCAGCCGTAGCAATCTCTTACTCGGCACATCCCCAAAGGCAAGGGAATTAAAAGCAAAAGTGAATTACTGGGACCTTATGAAGATAAAAAGCTTCTGCACAGCAAAGGAAACAACCAACAAAACTAAAAGGCAACCAACGGAATGGGAAAAGATATTTGCAAATGACACATCGGACAAAGGGCTAGTATCCAAAATCTATAAAGAGCTCATCAAACTCCACACCCGAAAAACAAATAACCCAGTGAAGAAATGGGCAGAAAACATGAATAGACACTTCTCTAAAGAAGACATCCGGATGGCCAACAGGCACATGAAAAGATGTTCAACGTCGCTCCTCATCAGGGAAATACAAATCAAAACCACACTCAGATACCACCTCACGCCAGTCAGAGTGGCCAAAATGAAGAAATCAGGAGACTATAGATGCTGGAGAGGATGTGGAGAGACGGGAACCCTCTTGCACTGTTGGTGGGAATGCAAATTGGTGCAGCCGCTCTGGAAAGCAGTGTGGAGGTTCCTCAGAAAATTAAAAATAGACCTACCCTATGACCCAGCAATAGCACTGCTAGGAATTTATCCAAGGGATACAGGAGTACTGATGCATAGGGGCACTTGTACCCCAATGTTTATAGCAGCACTCTCAACAATAGCCAAATTATGGAAAGAGCCTAAATGTCCATCAACTGATGAATGGATAAAGAAATTGTGGTTTATATACACAATGGAATACTACGTGGCAATGAGAAAGAATGAAATATGGCCTTTTGTAGCAACGTGGATGGAACTGGAGAGTGTGATGCTAAGTGAAATAAGCCATACAGAGAAAGACAGATACCATATGGTTTCACTCTTATGTGGATCCTGAGAAACGTAACAGAAACCCATGGGGGAGGGGAAGGGAAAAAAAAAAAAAAAAGAGGTTAGAGTGGGAGAGAGCCAAAGCATAAGAGACTGTTAAAAACTGAGAACAAACTGAGGGTTGATGGGGGGTGCGAGGGAGGGCAGGGTGGGTGATGGGTATTGAGGAGGGCACCTTTTGGGATGAGCACTGGGTGTTGTATGGAAACCAATTTGACAGTAAATTTCATATATTAAAAAATAAATAAATAAATAAATAAATAAATAAATAAACTAAAAAAAAAATAAAATAAAATAAAAAAAAAAAAGAAATCCCATCAAAAAAAAAAAAAAAAAAAAAAAAGAAATAATGCGCTGTCATTGCAACAAGAATCTTGAAGCCATGAAGTGGTAAGCATGAGTATAAAGACATATATATTAAGAAAAGTGGAAGAGAAAGAAAGAGGCTAGATCCCTAATAATATTATTGAACTAAGATACCATCTGTGGGATATATAACTCCATACCTTTATTTGCATGATATTAAATAAATTTTTGCCACTACAGGGAAGTTTGTTTGTTTGTTTGTTTTTGAGTCAGTTTCTTAAAAAATTTCCTAAGCAGCTTTGGGCATTCTTCAGAGTTGTTAATTCTGTGAGATCTGGGTGATTTGGATGTGCTTTTTCTAAGGCCCTCTCTTTGATTTCTTGAATAGATCCTGAGAATAGGTTCAGAAAGGCAAGACTTGTGTTGAAAACAACTAGAAAAATGCCGACCTTCAAAGATATTTCATATCTTTCTTCTCAAAATGGAAGGCTGCCTATGGAAAGTCAAGTTCCATTTTCTATAAAGAAAGGGGAGTGTATTCTGATTGTCCTAGAGTCAAATCTCTTTTATCATTCTCTCTTCTTTCCAAGTATAAATGAACACACACACACACACACACACACACACACACACACACTTATGCATATACACAGATCTATAGACACTAGATCACACTAGCTTTTTATTGAATTTGACTGACAAAATCTAGGTAACCAATATTTACATATTAGTGGGACCAAGTACAATAAGGGAAAGACTGGATGTAATAAGGAATGAATTTTTTAAAATGTTGGCATTAAACAGAAAGGAGACATTATGCAGAGTGATCATCAAATTCAAGCTCACTACCTTTGGGCTAAAAATAGGTCTCTAACAGAAAATGGGAGAGTAAGCAATGTCTGGAAATATTCTCCTCTCTTTGAGTTTATTGTTTATATTGTAAGTACTGGGTGTGTGTTGTTGTTGCATGATAATTCTCTCGCTGCCCCTCTTATTTCTGCACATCTTGTGACAGCTTTTGTCTTTTGTTCTAGTATATTTTCAAGGGTGTTTGTATAGCAAACAGCCTAGGATGATAGAGACAGGTCTCCCTCTGGAGCAAAGACAGATTAGTTTATTACCCAGGATAATAAAGATAATGTCTCCTCTGGGACACAGTTTGGGTAGTTTGCTAGCAGTCCCCTTATAAGGTGGCGTTTTCCCTAAGCCCAGAGTTCCTCAATAAGGAGGCAAATCCTCCGGAAGTGAGCACCCACCTGGACTACTCTGCATGTCTCCCATGATACTTCAGGAGTAAAAGGGAACCAGTGAAAACATAAAGCACATTCAGCCTGCTGTGGCATGAAGAAAGTATTCTGTGTCTGAGCCAGGAGTCTTGTGCTAGCATCCTTGAAGCTATGGCAAGCTAACCTGTTGGTTTACAAGTAATATAAAATCTAAATTCTTCACAGTTCTTGGCACATTGATAGGATTATTCAACATCTTCACCTCAGGAGAAAATGTTGCCTAAAAAATACTTCCCACATTTGCCTCTTAAAACTTTTGGCATTGTAATGAAGAAATCTATAATACCACACCCTGTAAATTACCTTTCTCGTGAAACCTTCACTGGTGCTATGTTCTGAATTAATTACTGTTATTCTTTCTCTCTTTAGAACTTGGCAATTAACATGTCATGTAATTAATCCTACCCTTAAATATGAACTTTGTATATGATGTCTTTCCATCTGAATGTGAATAGTGGGGAAGAATGGGGAAGAAGAGTATTTTGTTCATCTTGGACCTTGCCAAGTACTTTATCTAAATATAGCAATAACATATACTTTAGAATTATCAAAGAGAATTGAATTATTAAAAAATTCCTTAATTTCATTTGAAAAATTAAACAACACATTTCCGTAACACTTTAGAGTTTTCAAAGGGCTCTCATATATTATCTAATGTAATTAATTTCATTCTAACTTTCATGTACAATAGGAATACTATATCTAAGGAGAAAATGGACTGTGAGAACCCAAATCTTCTGACTTCTAGCTTCATATATTTCCTTTGGAATTGTCATTACCCTGAAAACTACTTAGTTGTTTGTTTTATCTCGAATTTTGTATTTCTCATAAATAGTAAATACAGTTGGCATTTTTTCTTTTCTTTTTTTTTCCTCTCGCATTGCCTGAAGGCTTTCTTCCATAAAAGTTCAAAGCCGTTATTCAATTTAAGAAATGTTACAAGAAGAAAGATACTAAAAAGGTCTAGAGCTGTATGTTATGAGCCTTCTAAGAAGAAAGAGGCAGTTATCTCTGTATGCAAAGGTGAAGGAAAATGTCACAATTGTGTTAATAAAGAGTAATATTAACACAACATTAGAGTAGATTAAAAGTCAGAAAGGAGAATTTTTTGTGAAAACTTGTCATGTTGTAAATCATGTAAATTTTCTACTGTAATTATTATTATTCTTTTAATCTCCACTTGATAATGCTCTTCATAATGACTACAACATTCCTAAAGGAGAATAGAAATGAATACAATTATCAAGAAATAATAGGGTTTAGAACATATTATGCTGGCTCTTGCTCTTTTAACTATTACAGTAGACATGATGAATTAACATACTTCACTGAGATATCCCAGCAGGCTTTAAATTATTTGACTGAAAATTAATCCCTCCTCTGTTTATTGATTGTATATACATGTATGTGTGTGAATGTGGTATGTGCATTTGTGGAAGGGGAAGGGTAGTAGGAGAAAATTTCGTATGCAGCAGTATTTACCGACACAGCTGATTATTCTGAATCCTACTCAGAAAACAAAAACAAGATACAAGATTGTGTAGGGTAGTTTGTTCGGTAAAACCAAATTAAGCATCAAATAAAAACCTATCAAAACAATTGTCTATGTATTCCCTCTAGATTAGAAAATATCCAGGGTAATTTACAAAATAAATTTCTACATTTTACAACAGAGATAATAAAAGAACCGAGAATGTTAAGTGCCTTGTTATCATAGAAAACTGAACAAAAGGCTAGACTAGTACTCTATGATCTATAAATCCTTCATATTTTTCATTAAAAATCTACCTAAATATGTTTACACATATTATAGAGATATTGTAGAATATGAAGTTGCAGTTTCAGGAATGGTAATTTTCCAAAATATAGGCAGAGTATATCACCAAACCATCATGAAAAATCATGTCTATAGTGATTATTTTTTACTATGCATTTGCTTTCATAGTGACATTTTTATTGAAATACAAAGCTAAGTACAAGAGCAGTATGATGTTATTTTTCTAATTAATAACCCAGAAGTAAAATTTTGATAATATATCTCCAAGGGGGAAAAAGGAGTGTTTAAACAATCCCTTTTACATATATATATTTTTAGGACAAGACACTGTTATATATTTGTATTGTTGAGTTTCAATCATGTAGAAATAAGAGAGTTTTATTTTATGAGACTTAATCAGAAAATTGACACTCAAGTGACAGTATAGCCCAGGCTGGTGGTACACATGACCTGAGGCCACCTTCCAGTCCCTTTCAAAAGATAAAACCCGAACTCAGCTCCAAGTGGGCTTTAATTTAGAAGGCACAAACAGGTTCTTCACCCTTAACTCCACTTTTCCTGAAACTCTATATTCAATCCATCAGAAATCCTTTCTCCCCCCACTGCCTCTAAAATATAGCTGTAATCTTATCTACCGATGACAGTAGTTAAATTTTGGCCAACTTATTATTATCCCTTGTCTTATTGCAATAGATACCAACAGATATAGCTGTGTCTGCCTTTTCATCTATCAGAAACAAACGAAAGCAGTAATGCTTTTATTTTTTAAGTCAAGTTTTTCTCCTTCCCTAGTTAAGACTCTGGTATCTCTCGAAGTCAAAGAAAATATTCTTACAATGGCCCACAAGGTCCCCTTGTGTTCTGATTCCCTTCTACTTCTCTGATTTCATGCAGTACTCATCTTGTTTCCTCAACTCTCCTCTTGAGCCACAATGATGCACTTGCTGTTATTGGAACACACCACTCGCACTCCTACCTTAAGGTCTTTGCCTTTCTTGTTCCCCTTGTTTGGGAACCTCTTTTCCTTCCTCCTGTACAAGACTGTCCCTTTGTAATCCGGCAAAAACCCAGCTGTTGTAACCACAACTGGGTATATTGCAACACGGTTTGATGCTCACTATCCAATTTTAGCATCA
This sequence comes from Neofelis nebulosa, assembly GCF_028018385.1. Taxonomy (NCBI): domain Eukaryota; kingdom Metazoa; phylum Chordata; class Mammalia; order Carnivora; family Felidae; genus Neofelis; species Neofelis nebulosa. The sequence goes on along the minus strand of NC_080789.1, from coordinate 44,647,910 downwards.
GAACCCACAAGTTAAGACTCAATGCTCCATAAAACCACCCTTGCTTCAGATGCAAGCCATACTTCAGGAGTCCCCAGGACACTCATATTTCTAACCAACTGGCTATAAATTCAAGACTTTCTTCAGCCCTCTAAGGTTCAATTATGAACTAGAATGGCTCACAGAACTCAAGAAAGCACTATGCGTAGTGAGAGGCCTGGGAGGGTCCCAAATGCAGGGATTCCATGCCCTCTCCCCACGGATTCAGGATGCTGTGTCACCTTCTCGGCACAACAATATGTCCACCAACTAGGAAGCTCTACTGAACTTCAGTGCCCAGAGTTTTGGGGGGGTGTCTTTATTATGTAGTCATGATTAATAAAATCATCAGCCATGTGACGAAATTCAACCATCTGTGGAGGATGCGCAGGCTCAAAGTCCCAACTCTCTAATCATATCGTGGGCCTTTCTGGAAGCATGCTGAAACTATCTAGTGACCTAGCATAAGTCACCACATTTGCATAACAGAGATGCTCCTATCACTCAGGAAATTTAGAAGCTATGTGCCAGAAACCTGAGACGAAGACCAAAAACTCTTTATTATCCCATACCTCACATCCTTTAAGTCATTTGTCAAAGGTCAAATGTTCAGTAAAGCCTCTCTGATCAACTAATAAAGAGTCTGACTCATTTTTTCATGTTTGACCATTGATTTCTTTTAAAACATTTATTTCCATTCCTCTTTGGCCCCCCTATCAGGACAGGCTGACAAGAAAGCCCAGGTGTGCTTCTTCTCAAACCTTGCATCTAGCTTAAACATGGGAACTTTTCCCTCTCCCTCCTTAAAAGGGCTAATCTATTTCCTCTGTATTGAGCCAGCCCAAGCATTCTGCCCACTCTTCTCTTCCCTAGGAATACCTTGTATGAATGATAAACTTTCTCTCAAATTCTCTTGCTGTATGAAGGGTCAACAGTCTCAACATTTGAACTACACTTCGGATGGGGACCCATCTTGCCTCTGTGTGTGTGTGCGTGTGTGTGTGTGTGTGTGTGTGTGTGTGTACATCAAGTTACTGAACTGTAAAACACTATCTTAATTAAAACCACCTCTCTTCCCGTCTTCCCACAGTAATTCCTAGTGACTTTTCCTAGTTTCGTCATAGCATTTATCAACATCTGCCATTACAAATATTACTTTCTTTGTTTACTGTGAATCATTCCTTCTAGAATATAAGCTCCACAAGGGCAAGGACTTATACTTGTTTTATTACTGTGATTCCACTATCTAAAACAGTTATATAATAAAATATTTATTCAAATAAAGCACTTAAACTTTTACATTTACATTTGTCAAATGAAAATCATTTGACAGCATCATTTTATATTGAATTCTTAGCTGATTTAGAGACTCAAAACAATACTATTTACTTAACCCACTCTTCTGTGGGTCAGCAGTTTGCCTAGATTCAGGTGGCCCCTTCTTTTAATATCAGTGAGGCTCACTCACAAGTCTGTTCAGCTGCCAGTTCATTATCACTGATCTCCTCTTCCTATATTTCTTGAATATTAACATTCACTCTACCACATAGGAGTTTTGATGATTATAACTGTCTTCTTTTTCTACTTATCTGATACACATCTTCTTTTTTCCTTCCACTAAATCACTATCTAAAGTAGGGTAGATGCAACCTTGTTCTATTATCTTCATTTAGGAATTATCACTATGCTTTTTTTTTTTTTAATTCTCTCAATCATCTCTGTTTACTCAATTAAAACAGCTAGTTACCTTCTTAAGGTTGTTTTTTTTCTTGCTCTTCCCTTACTGTGTAGGTTCTTTGGGAAAGTGATAGAGATCACTCCTTTTATTTATTTATTTTTTCAAATTCTCACAGCTTCTAGGTTACTGCCTCATAGACAATGATGTGAATGATGTCAATAATGGCTGAAAACCAAAAGTTTAAGCTTGACAATCTGTGCCTCACCCCAGGAAAGCACTAATCTCAATTCTCCTTGGTGTCTGATGTAATTGAAAAAGGAGGAAAAGAAGACTCCAAATAGAAGGCTAGATATAAAGGAAGTTAGATCTGGAGAATACTCAAAAATATACAATTAGATTTAACTAAAGGTTAAGGCACTATTTGCAATGGTGGTGGGACTGTTTGGTAACTGAAACACTTTTTGCCTTAGTAAAAAGGCAGTTTTACTAAGATGCAAGAAAACAGAAAAAAAATGCAAAATTTATACCATGGTATAAGAAATGACAGATAACTTTTCTTTCAGAGTTTTGACTCAAAGAAAATAAAATAGGAGAACAAAAGGATATAATTATGCTGAAAGATATTCACAAAATGACCGATATTATAAAACAAATAAAAAAACCCTATTAGCTAAGCATATGTTAAATGTCAGTAAATTATAATCAAAGTCAGTTTGAAACAAAAGAGAGTAGGAAATTGGTAAAGTGACTGATAATGAATGATTCAATTATATTTTGGTTATGGCTGCTGTCCCTTAGAAATGAAAAGGATAGGTAGGAATAAATAGGTAGACATTTGTTAAAGTAAAATTTTCACTATTACATTTTTCTTCTCCCTCTAAATCTTCTCTCTCTCTTGTGATAGCTTACCCAATTCAAAACTACCTTTTAGATTTCTTGTTGAGATTTCTTATTTAATTTTGTTTGACTTGATCACATAAAGATAGTAATAAAAAAAGAAATATGAAGTTATAACAGAAATACAAGAGAGTCTCTTGATCTATATTTTATAAAATATTCTATTCTCTCTATTAAGTTGACATGCAGTCTCAAAAATATTTTGTATACCTAAGAAAAACTATATCCTCTGCATGCTTTCAATGTATGAAGCCAACATGAATGGAAGAAAAGTGTGATTCCTGGAGATTCCCAAGTGATTACTTAGAACTGTTTTGGCTGTGACCAATTCTTTATACACAAGTGCCCAGCTATCCTTTTAAGAAAAATAGCAAACACATCAGTCTTTCTTGTGCCCCTGAAACTATTCTCCTTTGGTGTCCAGAACACTCATTTTCAAATACATACAAATTATGTATCTAAGATATTTACCACCTATGTAAAATAAATGCTTGATTCTTTCATTTATTTCCCCCATAGGAACAAATGGAAATAACGGAATGAGAAGTGGAGTGGGACTTATTTCTAGGAAATAGACTAGTGGGAGCTTATACCATACATAGATGAGCTTTAAAAAAAATGAAATGTAAGTTTATTTTGAAGTCACAGGCAAGTGAGATTAGAGCTATATAAGTTACATATTCATAGTGCTGTAAGTTTGAAGAAAAGCACATGTATTGAGTATATACTAACAGGTAGGCACAGTGGCTTTTATATATGTATCCATCTAATGTTCCTATAAGAATTGATTCTTTTAAATTTCATATAGAAGAAAAGATGTTTTCAGGTCATAAAGCTAATACATAATGGGGCCAGTATTTGAACCATAAATTACCTAAACCCGAAGACAATTATCATTCCCATTTGTTTTGTACTTCATTCAAAATATGCATTAGAGGGGCGCCTGGGTGGCGCAGTCGGTTAAGCGTCCGACTTCAGCCAGGTCACGATCTCGCGGTCCGTGAGTTCGAGCCCCGCGTCAGGCTCTGGGCCGATGGCTCGGAGCCTGGAGCCTGTTTCCGATTCTGTGTCTCCCTCTCTCTCTGCCCCTCCCCCGTTCATGCTCTGTCTCTCTCTGTCCCAAAAATAAATAAAAAACGTTGGAAAAAAAATTAAAAAAAACAAAAAAAACCAAAAAAAAACACACCAAAATATGCATTAGATCCATAAGAGAAGTAATAAAACAATATACTATGAGTGTAGACAAATAGGAATGATTAATTCAGTTTGAAATTACTGAAGAAATCTTGGGGGTGGGGTGTTAATATATAATGTAGTCCTTAAACCAATTGGCCCAAGGACATTCCAGACAGAATAGAGCATACTCAAAGGCAGAAAAATGCTTTGTGTGTGCAATCATGATATATTCCACACAGCTGGTGGGCAGGATGTGTCAGAAAGTATAGGCGAGCACAAGACTGGGACCATGTAATAAAGGCTGAGACTTTGAAGTTTATACTACAGGTAAGTGGAAACCAATAGGCATTTCTTAGGAGAAGAGCGACATAATCATATAAATTGAGTGACTAAATAAGTAAACACGTATGTCAAAGGTCAAGTAGTTTAGTCTTGAGGTTTTTGCATTAAATGGCTTATACGTTATTCTAGAGTTTTTCATGATGTTACTCATAAACAAAAAGCATTTCTTTTAAAATGGTTCGTTAACATGACAAATACAATGGCTTATTTTTATTACAGACTGATACTTCTATAACAATCTACCTGAAAGTATTATTGAAATGGTGAAGTTTTCTAAGTTAGAGAGGTGTTTGAGGCAACAGCTGTTTAAGTGACAATTTTTGAATTCCACCTTCATCTCTTTACTCATTAGCTATTCACTTAAAGTTAAAAAAATTAAAACCCATCTGCATTCTCTCTCCTCCCTGCCCAATGCCAATTTTATATTTCCTGATGTGCCCGATTTTGTATTTGCAGAGGTATGTGCCTGTTACCTGATGAACATGTCATCTTGTTCACGGAACAGGTGACAGATCCTTTCCATTTTGCATCGCGGTTCTCACCTAAATTACTCTTGAGAAAACACTCTTTGAAGACACAACCAGATGGTTTCCTTCACATACTTGAGGAACAGATTGGCAGTTTTAGCTCTATTTCAACACTTGTTGAGTGGCTATTTCCTATCTTACTCATGGTTTAGGGTGCCTGTGGATTTACGTCCAAAAACATACACGGAAAATAAATTCTCAGTAAGTTCTTCCTTGGCAAGTCATTATACAGCAGTCTGGCAGACTGAGTTCATGTACTGAGCAACTCCTCAGTGCTGCAGAAATGTTTCATCTCACTGGGGTTATTTGCTGCAATTGAAATGAGGTCAGGAAGTCCCTTGAATTTATCATGCCACACCAATTACTCTGATTTCTCTTCTAATGCTGGGCAAGATGATGTAATTAGTATTGCCAGAAAAGGCATCATTCGAGGGGTCATTTTTACAGGCTTGTAGCTGGAGTAATTACTACTATCTGAGCTATAAATGAAACTCCTTCTGCTGACCTTTACCACTCAACTCCTAACACTTCCTTTTCATTTTATGCCTTCCTGTCCCACCCCCATCCCACAACCCATAGGTGTCAGTGCTTCACAGGGTAGTACTACTACTTGTATTCTCCAATATAAAGCCATTCTCCTGGTCTCATGTTTTTAACTTTCATCTGCCATTGACTGGAAGACTAGCTAATGCTGATCATTTTGTTCCCTAGCATTGCCAATGCTTAAGCAATTTCTTAATAACAGTGATTGATTAGGAAATTACTCCCTTTATTCCACTGGCTTTCTGAGTCACAAGGATAAAAACATAGCTCTTACAATCCAAATTTAGTGTTTCTTCTTCCAAATATTTTAAAGATTAATCTTGGTTTAACTCTAATTTGTCATTATGAATCAAGAATATTATTTGAATTCTCTGAAGTGTTTGAAATTTTACACTTGAGTTTTACCTATTGCTCAATTTGAGCAGAAAGAATCCATCTAGTTTTTATCAGGATGTAAAGGAAGATCTATGTGGTACGTCTTCTGCTCACCACCACTCTAATGATGCCCACGTGCTTATTGGTGGATCCTGTAAATATGCTACACTACATGGAAAAGGTGACTTTGCAGATGTAACTCAGCTATAGACATTAAGATAGTGAGACTATCCTGGGTTATCTATATGGATCGCATCTATACAAATTAGCCCTTATATCTCTCACTGGAGATAGAGATATGTGGCAGAAGGAGAAATAGAGAGCTTTGAAGTATCAGAAGGACTTGACCAGCTATTGTGGCTTTAAATATGGAAGGGGCAAAATGACAAGGGCCGGTGGCCTTGAAGAGATGACAAAGGCTTCTGGCTGATAGCAAGAAAACAGGGACTTTTGTCCTACAACTGTCTAGGAATGAATTCTGCCAAGAAGTAGCCTGGAAATGAATTACTCTCATGGTCTCTAGATATAAACAAAGCCCTTCAGACACCTTAGTTTATACCTTGTGAGATTCTAAGTAGAGGACTCAGATGAGTTATACTGTATTTGGACTTCTGATCTACAAAACTGTGAAATAAAAATAAGTGTTGCTTTAAGGTGTAAAATTTTTGACACCTGTTATAGCAGCAATAGAAAATAAATACATATTTTGGAACCTGAAATAGGAGTATGCGGTAACAAATACCTAAAATGTGGAAGTTGCTTTGAATTTTGGCAGTAGACAGATTTGGAAGAATTTTGAAGAATGTAACAGAAAAGCCTAATTTGCCTTGAAAAGACTGTGGCTAGAAAAAAATGGACAATAAATGTTTTAACAATGAGAATTCAGAAGGAAGTAATGAGAATTATGAAAAATTGCAAATCACACTATAGAAAGCCGTTTTGTTAACAGACTGTCAATGGAAATCTGGACAAGGATACTTCTGGTGAGGAGTCGGAAAGAATTGAGGTACATGTTACATAGAGACTTGAAAAAGGAGGATTTTTGTTATTTAATTCCAGAAAGCTTACTATAATGGTGTCCTGAGAACAGGCAGAAATCAGAACCTGTAAATAATAAACTTAGATGTTCAGCTGAGGAGGTTACTAAACAAAGTGTTCATGGTGAGTCCTAATTTCTTCTTGCTGTTTATCATAAAATTCAAGAGGAATGGTATAAATTGAGGGAAGAACTGTTCAGCTAAAAGACATTGGAACATGAAGATTTGGAAAACTCTCAGCCTATCCAGAGGGCAATAGGTCCAAATGTTCAGTCATACAAAGGCTCTTTGAAGAGATCAAAGGTTTGACTTACAGATTCCCTCAATCAAACCAGGACCCCATGGGAAGTTTAAGATCTTTTTCCTTCAGTCTTTTCAACAGAAACTAAAAACAGTTATAGGAATGTCTCCAAAAGATTTGTGGACATAGCTTCTATTGGAATAAATCCTTCTGTAGCCTCCAAAGTTCTACCACCAGGAAACAGGCTGATAAAATTAGATGCATGCCACCTTTCATGAAGAAGAAATAATGACTCCAAAGATAGATCTGGGAGCCAAGAATTTAAGAAGGATTATTCTTAACCCTTGGTATCGATATAGTTTTCTTGCTTTCAGTTTGAAAATGCTTGGATTGCTGAATCTCGTCTCCATTTCCCCACTTTTTAAGTGAGAGGATCTATAACTGCTATCTATGTATGTCCTACTACCGTATGTTCGCAGCAGATAACACATGTCTTTAGTTTCATAGGTTCGAAGACCGAGGAGGAATTGTGCCTCAGCACTTGTGTTTGATAGATTATATCAAGAACTTCATCCTCATGATTTAGATGATTCACTTTCATCACATTATTTAGATGATAATTTCTTTGCTGATGAGATTTAGATGTAATTTGAAATTTAAGCTGATGCTGTAATGGGAGGACACTTTTTGGGAACTTAGAATGGGATGAATGTATTTTGCATTTGGGAGTCAGCAGGTAGACAATTATTGGCAGAATGACCTACAAAAGAAATTCGCCCCCTAATCCCCAGCATCTGTGAATATGCTACATTACAGGGAAAATGGGATTTTTGAAGATGTAATTAAATCTATGGACCTTGAAATAGAGAGATTATCCGGATTACCTTCGTGGCCCCAAACTACTCATACAGCCTTTAAAGTCAGAGAACTTTCTCCATTTGCAGTAAGAAAGACATGGCAGAACTAAATCAGAGAAGGATTAAATCTGCCATCGCTCTCTTTGAAAATGAAGGGATCAAAATGACGAGAGATGCAGGAGGCATTACAGATCTGAGAGAAGCTTCAGACTGGCAGTCTATAAAGAAACAAGGACCTCAATCCTAGTGCTGGGTGTAACTAAATTCTGCCAAAAACCTGAATGAATCTGGAAACAAACTTTCTGCCAGAGCCTCCAGATAAGATCTAAGACCAGGCAAAATCTTGACTATATTTTTTCCTACAGAAATTTGAGATAATATATTTTTGTTGTTTTCAGTTGCTAAATTTGTGGTCATTTGGCATAGTAGCAATAAAAAATTAATATAGTCCATTCTTCAAATGCAATGATGAAGATGTCAAAACTTCTCTCAGTCTGGATCAGTATCCATTGTTATAATGTTATCTGTTTCCATTGGAGCAAATTCATGATCATGCAAACAGAAGTGTATGTATGGGAGACTGATGATAGTAATGACCCTAACTCTTTACCCCTTTCTCTATTCAAGCCCTTTGCCATGTGAATATGAATTTTATGTCACTAAAAAGATGGAGTCAATATCTCCACCCATAGATTCTGGGATCAGCCATATGATTTACTTGGCTCTTGCAATGAGGTAAAAATGATGATGTGGTGAGTCAGTTTTGAGTCTAAGCCTTTAAAGGATGCTTAATTTTCCTTTGATCTCTCTTGTGTCTCTGACATCACTAAAAGAATATGCCCAAGCCTAATGCTCTGGGTCGGGAGACATGTGGTCAGCTTCATGTTGCCCCAGTTTTCCCAAACAAGATCATCCTAGATCATCTTATATCTAGTCAGTCTCACAGCATTTGAATGAGTCCAACCAAGCCAGTAAAATCACCTAACTGCCCACCTGGGTAATTAATAATCACTTATTTTTGTGTGCCACTGTGGTTTTGTGGTTATCTGTGTAGGAGTGCTGACAACACTGACTCCATCTTTGACCCTCCATCTTGTTCATGGTGGAGCAATGACTTCCCTTGGGGCTACGTGTTCCAGGCCCCATGGAGGTCAACGTATTCCTGACTGGAATGCTGGGGAAAGCTTGTTCTGATCCTTAAAGTGGCAAATAGAAGGCTCCACTTTAGGTGGAACTATTAGAGACTGACTGGTGCACAGAAGGTGCCACTTTGGATGACTATACTTTGGCCTCACCACAATGCCTCTATCTATAAAAGCTGCCAGTGAAGGTCTGGACTTGGTGGAGAATCAGGGAAGAGGATAGCTGCATACTGCCTAAGTTATCCATTACCACCCCTCATCCCATATCAGTAAGTTACCCTAAATAAAATTCTGTGTAAATGGTATAGAGTGGCTTACATTGTTTTTCAGTCTCAAAGTGCCTTCTCAGTTTGGAGGATATATTACTGACCCTCCTCCACCTTCTAACATCTGTAATGTGGCATTATCAGCCAACTGATAACTGGATAATAGTGTTGATTGTTTATATAAATTTATCTTTCCCATTAGACTGTAAGCTCCATGAGGGTAGGGACAATAGGTCTATTCACTCTTTTATTCTCAGAGTCTAACACTAACTGTAACATTCTTTATTTTTAATGTTTTTGTTCAATTCGATTAAATCTCTTGATCCTTACAATTTAGTGAAGTAGTCAGAGTTAAGTTAGCAATTGCTATTATCTTCAAGATTACAGAGAGTTTAACTGAATCACAAGAAGGTTATTTGACTTTCCCCATATAACTCAGCCTGAAAAGAATTCAAAGATGACTCTCCATCAATTCCCAAGAGGGAAAAATTCCTTGCTGCCACTAGTTTTGATTTATTTTTCAAGCATCCTAACTCAATGCCTCTTAGAGAGTGGATTAGAAAAAGGCCCTCTTAAAACTAAGATAACTTGTCTTAGCAAAACTGTCTATATATTATCATCCCACATGCTTTTTTGGTTACTAGAATCACCCAACTCTTGGATATATACTTCTGGTTTAAGAATATGGGTTAGTAATCTTTAAGTGGCTAAAGAGAATTTAAGAAGCAAAAAGTCAAACTTTACTATATTTATCTTACTTCTGTGTAAATGATATTTATAAATATTAGTAGCATATTAAAAACTAGAGAGACCTCAAAGCTTTCTTCTTTCTCCAACTACCATTTCATAGCTCATCTCATGTTCATCTCAACAGCTCAAGAAGGGGTAGTTTAAATGTCAAAAAGGACAAAATGAAATCTAAATTCATAATCAGACAACAGTGTTATAGAGTGGAAGCTCTAAGGAGACAGATTTAGAGACTGAAAATAAAACTGGATAACAGGACGATGTTCTCCTAGGCATTTGACACTTACTTAGTTTGTGGCCCTACTTATCTCTCTCTTGATTTTTCTTGGAACTGGTAAAATACAGCAATTAAGACAAATGTCTTCCTGCCTAAGAAGATATCCCCTTCTCATTCTCTAGCTTTAAAAGGCAGGTTGGGAATTAGCATGGAGCCTAGAGGAAAGGAGGTGAGGAATGGAAAGTTTAGAGCAGGAACATTCTTAGGCATAGAGACAGGCTCTTTTCCTTATATTAAGGTTTAGAGGCCTTCTTGCCATTAAAGTGCTAACACACATAGGGCTTGAAGCTGCCATTCTAAGTTGTCAGTGTTCAGGCTAAAAGAGAAAGAGCATAATTAACACTTAATTAACAGTCTAACCCAATTCCTATACAGTAGAATATCAGTTACAAATCTGAGTTCACTGTCTCGCCTCCACAGAGTATGGGGAATCACCATGACTGGCATTTGTACTTAACTGTCAGAGGATTGTCTTTTTCCTAATAAAAATTCAGGTGCTTTGAATTTGCAGCGTTCTTCATTCATTATGAAGAAACTTCACATTTGATACAATAACTTATTGAGTATATATTGTTGTCACTTTATGATTTGAGGACTCTAACCTAGAAGGATTAGTTGACTTTCCCCAAACCACACATCTTGGCATAATCTAATCTCTACTTATTCAAATAGAAAGTCTAATATTCCTTTCTGTCTAACGCAGCTATTTTCCTAGTATTCCACTCAATCTTTGCTTATATCAGCAGAGTAAATTCTTAGCCGGGCAATCAGAATTAGGTTTATTTAGTCAGTTCTTTCCTTTAGGTGATCTTAGCTCCTTCAGTCATAACATGTGTATTCTGTTTTATCTTTAAACAGTGATGTTCTGCTTCTTCACATGTGTGTTATTGAATTGGATCATTTTGTTCATTTGTTCAGGTGTTCTTTGAACGACCAAAGTGAGACATTAAAAATTATTTTTTAACTTTCATCTTGTGTTTAGGCTCAATTTATATTTCTTGACTTTATTATTTTTTAGCTTTTTTATCTACATAGAGCAAAATATAAAGGTTTCTTTATTACTTTCCATGAAAATGATGCTTATTCACATTATCTTTATAAATATGAATATGTTGTGCTAGAAACTCATCAATTACCCATTGTTTTCCTCTGCATGTCTTTTTAATATCTACTTTATCTTTCTTTACCTCTCTCTCTAGAAATCATCTGTCTCATTTAATCTCTCTAACAATGTCTTCTATCTCTATAAATTACATAAATAATTTTATCTTAATATTATTCCAGAGATGAAATATATCCACTTATGAAAGGTGAGAGGCAACCTTAGATAATATATTCTGCCATGTTTTGGACTAGTTAATATAGAAAAACATTGCATGGTAGTTTGGGATCCCGTCCCTTTGAATTTTTTAAAACTCAGGTAACTATCTCAGCAGTGCAGTTCAATACTATTTCACAAAATCCCAGGATGTTTTATCTAAGATGTGTTTTGTAAGAAGACACAAAAAAGCCTTTATTGAATTTTGTATTGGCTGAAGAGATACCTGGAAAGTCTATGTCTTATTTTCCTTCTCTCCAATTCTTATAAATGAGTTGGAGCCACGTGAAATTTTAAATAAAAAAGTGTGTTAATAAAAAGCATTATAAGAAATTATTTTGTTTTACACTAAATATGAAAGATCATGTTGCTGATTGAAAAAAAAGCCATTCTTGATACAATCACAAGGCAGAAATCAAAAGGTATAACAATGAGGCTAGTACAAACAAGGTTTATTATAAACTGGGTTAGAAGATAGGGTAGAATAAAGAAGTAAAGCCCAAACCCCATCATAGGAACATACATAGAATTTTATTCTGATTTATCAGCCTCTGAAACACTGTCTTGCAAGTATTATGTTGTACATGAAACTACTCACTTTTATCTGTAAACACCTAATTTTCTGCACATACCAAATCTAGTTCACTTGGTAGTTCTCGTCCATAAAATAATCAGTTTTGATACCTGCTCCATAACTTAGAGAAATTGCCAGAGAAGTAGCAATTAAATCATTATTGTAACCTATGATTTTAAAGAATGAAAAGAGAATAAAGAAAAGCACATACCAAGACAAAGTCAATTGTTACTTTTGTAACAAAAAGAGAGAAGGATTAGGACTGGGGAGACCATAAAGACTAATATATGACGGTAACTTCTGATGTAACTTTGGGACACTGATTTGATCTCTCCGATATCAGTTACTCATTTTTAAAAATGAGAATTAAACTTTCTGCTCTACTTATTAACTGGGTTATTGTGGATTGCTTTAAACGTAAATACTTTTAAAAAATTACACATTTCTAAACAATTTCTCTCTTTTTTTCTTTTGTGTATAACAGCAAGTTAGGATTATCTGGGAAAGATAAATGATGGTTACTTGTTAGGAATTCTATAGAAGTCTATAAAGGTGAGTTGAGATACAGTAGACAATGATTTCATAAGTAAACTAAATAGTGTTCTATAAACAATCATAGTAGAAACGATGAAATATCAGCTCCTTTTGGACACTTTAATAATGAGATCATTTTAAATGGTTTCAGACCAATAGAGAGAAATAAAAGGAATAAGGGAAACAAGTGAGCACATAGGATGAAATATATAAAATAGCTTCCTTAGGTGAAGAGCAGGATGTGTGATCTGGATTGATGAAAGAGGAGGGTGTGTAGGATCCCGATGTTAACAGGTGGTGTAAAGGGGGCAACATTGTAGATTTTGAAGGCTATGATGAAATGTTTATAACTGTCCAGTACTCATAATTTTTAGAATGTTGTAGCTTGTGATCTAAAGGTTCAGAAACATAAGGTTATAATGACTAAAGACACTTTGTGCTATCAATTTTCTCTTCTCTTAAACGAGAACAAGTGACCTATGATATTTTTTCTCTTTGCCTGCCCTGTATGAATTGCAGCAGATAATCTGTACAGAAGTAATGCCACTACCCATCATTTAATGCTAATGAGGCAAACATTTGAGAGCCAGGGATGACTCCAATTTTGCAGCATGGCTACAAAAGGAATTATCGGTTCAGTTATTGACATCTTGGTCTACTACTATGAGACTTTAAAGGATCTCATGTGTCATGATACTCTTAAGGCTTTTGGTAACAGATGGATTATTGACTTGAAAGCAATACAATTCCAATGAAAAAACTGTTTTCTATCAATGGAGATTTAGGGAGTTATGTATGGCTTCCCTGTTTTCTTATTTTGGCATTGCTCTAAATTTAAATGTTTATACTTTATATCTACTTATGTAAAGTATATAATATATTAGTTGATCTAGGTGAGTATAGACTATGAAATTATCTATAATGTTATAAAAACTGTGTGATGTTCCATGTAGATATTTACTTTTGTAATCAGGTATACCTATTGACTACCCATACTTATAGAAAATGTACAGATTTAATACATTATTGTAGCTATTTTATTCTGTTAGCTTCTTATTTTTATTAGTCTAATGAGGCTTTAAAGGCATGATACCAATCCACTTTCTGATATTTATGTGCAACATTTAAGTGCAACTCTTCATGTATTAATACATTCACTTCAGCACAAAATTAGGAAATCTAAACTTTCAGTTAAGTGTTATTTTTTTCTAATTTCCTGGTAGAATTTTTGATGCTTGATTTATATCCTCCATTAAAGTAATATTTTACTTATTCTAAATATATATATTAGTGCCCCTTAAACCAGATACACTTAGTTATTATATTACTACCTTTCAAATGTCTCTTTAAGCCATTTGTTTATTTGCGTAACTTCAGATACTGTCATGACTCAAGAGAGCCAGAGTTCATATTAGCATTACTTATTAAAATAGTAAATTAAAAACCTGCACACAGTTTTCTTCTTCTACAATCACTGTTAGTAATGCTATCCTATAGATCAAACTCTCAATAGCCACCAGATCTTCCCAGAATAGTTCGTTATAAACTGTGCTTTCCAAAGTAGGATGTAGAAAACTTAGCTGTCATTATTGAATCATGGAGATAATGAAAATCTTACAGAGCAAGTTTGACACTGTGAAAAGTTAAAGTAAGAAAGGCTGTGGATAATTTTATTAGTCCTCATCTTTGTAAGGTATATCATTACGAGTTTTGACATATTTTAAAATTGCAAAAATATTCTAGGACAGACTGTATAACTACTGCATGCATAAATAGAAGACAGTGATTCTAAACTAAAACCTGTATAATTTCAAGGAAAAATATGTTCATTTCAAAAATTTCTGCAAGTTGTGGAGGAATATTTATGTTTTCAGAGGAATCAAGAATGGCATGTGCCTGTTTAGAGAAATGGTTGATATTTTTAAGATGAAAAAATATTTAAAGGATCCTTCTGTTTTCTAATTTGGAATCCCAACAGAGAACAGCATCATTAGCTGCTGATTTGAAAATGGGTTAAGCCAACCAGTAAATAGGAAAATCTGACAGTGTCCTGTTTAGTATATAAAAATGGTAGTAATAATCTCTTGTTAATAGTTTGGTATTTTTTAAAAGTGTATTGATGCATAAATTGATGACCTTAATAATCAATAGCAAAAATCAAGTCAGGATTATAAATAGGGTAGCCTTCATAGTTTATTATGTAAGGCAAGATTTTTAGTGTTATACATTTGTAGAATATCTAAGTTTCTAATTATCAAATATATCTTGAAAGAGTTTAACTGTACACAAGGTATATGGGAGTTAAAAATATCAACGTATAATTCTTATCTTCAAGGTTCTTATTACACAGATTGGGAGACATGACAATATAAATGTTAGTAATGATGCAAAAAATAATAAAGCAATCATATGTACATATTTTAAATATGACAATCAAAAATTAGATGTGAAAAGTCTACATATATAGGATTAATCGCTAAGTGAGTTGGGCAGATACTATTTGGTACAGCAGCTCAGAGAGGTATGTAAAATAATTTCAAGCAAAAAATGTTAGAGAAGGCCACAACCAAATATAATTTGACTTAAGTAGGATTTAACCTCAATGAAAGCACTGGTGAAACAATGTAGATAAATATATGGAGTTGGGAATGAGCAATGACAGTTGGCAGGTATTGAGCCCATTTGACTAGGAAACATATGTACAACTAGAAGACAGGGAATAAAAAATAATTTGAACCTTGATAAATTTAAATTCTGGCTCCATAGATTGAGTTTGTTCTCTATATTCATATTCCATGGAGATGGATTCTTAAAATCCATCATGGTGGGGTGGGGGGCATGTCTGGTGGCTCAGTCAGTTGAGTGTCCAACTTCAGCTCAGGTCATGATCTCACAGTCCGTGAGTTCAAGCCCTGCATCAGGCTTTGTGCTGACAGCTCAGAGCCTGGAGCCTGCTTCGGATTCTGTGTCTCCTTCTTTCTGCCCCTCCCCTGCTGATGCTCTGTCTCTCTTTGTCTCAAAAATAAATAAAAACCTTTTAAAAATAAAAATAAAAAAAATTAAAAGATACATGGGGACTACTTCCAAGAGCAAAAGAGAAATCAGATGGCAGTGGGACTGAAGCACCATCTCCCTTGCTTCAACCCATTCTCTGTACCATTTCAATGAGTTTTGCATAAGAATCTGAAAACTAAGGAACAAATAACAATAACTTGAAAATCAATTATGTAGATAATAGAAAGTCAGGGAAATTTTAAAAGGATGGATATGTTATGAGAAATTTCTAGGATGCACTTGGCAGAAAAAGACTCAAAATAGTTCAATAACAGATTTACTTAATCATATTAAGACGGAGAGGGATAGACTTAGGTTACGTAGTCTACAGGAATATGGCAGATTATCTGGCTGCTATGAGTCCCAAAGACTGAATCTTACTGGGTTTGCTTTTGACACTGTTGGGCCAGTCATATAGCTGGAAGATGGAGTGCTCTTGAGACCTTGGCATCTAAAACTGCAATGAGGGAGGCTGAAGTATCATAATTCCCATCCCAATTAGAACTACACAGAAAGGAGTTCATTATATGAAGAGATTCAAAGCAAATAAATGTATCCAATACAGAGGAAAATGTATATATACATATACATATTGTGTATATACATATATATACATATACATATGTATACATATGTGTATATGTGTGTGTGTGTGTATATATATATATATATATATATATGTATATATATATATATATATATACATATATATACACATATATATATGAACAGCATTAAACAACCATGTGATCCCATGTGTGATTTTCCGAAGGTGATGCCTGGGTACAGGTGGACACAGGTTATTACAGCAGCTCAGGAAAGAGTATAGACCTGAAGTAGTTGTAACAGGCTATGGAATAGAAAGGCATGTGTGCCATAAGAAAAATAAACATATTCTTTCTTCTTTTATCCACTTGTATCATGTCATGAATCCACCTCAACAATTTGAAAAATATCTGTTAGATTTTCTCTTAAGAGATTAGGATAGTCTATACAGATTATCTGCTGATTTTCAGGACTCATTTACTCATTTGTCCTGAATGTCCAACCAATTCAACCAATTTTATTATCAAATTTTATCTTTCTTTTTCATTTTTTTTGCTTCTTTCTTTCTTTCTTTCTTTCTTTCTTTCTTTCTTTCTTTCTTTCTTTCTTTCTTTCTTTCTTTCTTTCTTTGAGGGAGGGAGAGATTGCACATGTTTGTGGGCACAAACAGGGGAGGGGCAAAGGGAGAGAGAGAGAAAAACTTAAGCAGGCTGTATCTCAGCTCAGAGCCCACAGGGGGCTCTCTCTATCTCATGACCATGAGATCATGACTTCAGCTGAAATCAAGAGTCAGACATTCAACCTCCTGAGGGATCCAGGCACCCCTGTTATCCATTACTAATTTGCTGTTTACCTCAAATCCTCCATTGAGGATCAATTCACATCTTTCATTTCTCCTTTCTCTGATCTCTCCCGAAGTACTACTTCTTAAAGATGCCTTCCTTAGTTGCTTACTCTAAAATCTCACTATTTCTGGGGCACGTTGGTGGCTCAGTCAGTTGAGATTTGACTTTGGTTCATGTCATGATCTTGCGGCTCCTCGAGTTCAAGTCCCGTGTTGGGCTCTGTGCTGACAGCTAGAGCCTGGAGCCTGTTTTGGATTGTGTGTCTCCCTCTGTCTCTCGCTGCCCCTTCCTCACTTGTGCTCTCTCTCTCTCTCTCTCTGTCCCCAAAATAAATAAATAAACTAGAAAAAATTTAAAAATAAAAAAATAAAATCTCACTATTCTCACTATTCCTAACATTTCCTCTCTTCCGTAATCTGATTTTATTGTTAGCACTAATTACTATCTAACATTGTGTACAGCATTTTATATATAAATGTGAAAAAAATGTATGTATTCCTAAAGTATATAATGTATTTCATATAAAATGAATATATATTTTATATATATATTTTTTCCCTTAGGTATATAACGTATTCCTAAGGCATACACTTCCCTCTGGAATGTAAACTGAATGAGGGCAGAATTTTTTAATTCTATTCACTATTATATTCTCAGTACTTAGAACATTTATTATCACATAGTAGGCATGCAAAAACTATTTGATAAATAAATAACCTGTAACTGATTATTTGATTTTATAGCATCTTTTGAAATGTACATTGTTTTCATTCTAAAATAATTAATTTAATTATTATTTGGTTAACCCCCACTAAATACTATACACTTTAAAAACTGTTGGATATACAGAAATTATAATAAAACACACACAAAAACAAACAAACAAACAAAAAAAGAACTATGGTCCTTACAGTTTAACTATGGTCATGGATCTTACAGCCTAAGGAGAATGCAGGCATTAAGCAAATTTTCAAACAAATGTGTGACTGTAAAATATTATAAATTCTAAGATAAAATATATAGCCTTTAATTAATGATAAAAGAAGGTTTCTGTAAGAAACTGGCTTTTTAGTTGGGGCATAAAAAAAAGCTAAGAGTTAGGCAAGCAATGGAGGAGTTAGGCAGGCAGGGCCAATTGTAAACTGAAGGATTAGTCACACACAGGAAAACTTTAGTCTATGGAGGAACTAAAAGTCAATATACCTACAGCTTATAGTGAGGGAAGGACTGGAGAATGATGAATTATGCTTGGAAAATGTTAAAGATACTAACATTCAAATACAGTTGTCAGTGATTGTCAGCCATAACAAACCCAATATTTCCTTTCCTTAACAGATGATTTGTAATGTCCTTTTATTATCTGAAGATTAATTCAATCATTATATAACCTACCTATCCTCATAATTTCAAAATTAATTCAATATATCAGTAATATTCTTCTTGAATTATAAAAGAAAAAAGGAGAGTAACATGTAATAAAATATATTTAAATCTGTGTGTACATTTATAATCTGTGTATGCTGGAACCTAACTCCACTAGAAGGCGTACTGAAATAATTAGTAGCTGGCATCTGTGTGTAGAGTCGCCATGAACTGTCAAATTTACAAATCAGATAAACACAGGTTATTTTTGTTCTGGCTCAGATATCACATGATGTTATTTCAATGACAATTGAAAATAACTTTTGGTAAATTTCCATACAAAGGAAAGTATACTTTTCCACAAATTGCACTGCAATTTCACTCCCAGAATTTTCATATAAATTACACCATGCAAAAATAATTTGTGTTCATTTGTATTGTGCAGGTTAGGTTCTAAGCTCAAATAGATACAGATATACTTTTCTACAAACATGAGTCTTCTTTGATTCACTCATAAGTCATACAGAAAGAGGGGAAATTCTTAAATTTGGGGGGTGTCCCACAAGTAACAAGTGGTCTGGCATCTCTGTGTGATGCACAAAGTACCAATGGGGGGCAAAGTACCATCATTTTAAGTATTGGTAAAACTCTTCAAATAATTTCCAAAATACTTCCAATGAGGTAGAGCTAGCTGGGAAGAGACACGCTGATGTTTGGGTCACCTTTTTTTTTTTTTTTTTAGGTAGAAATACTTAAGTTCCAACCCATCACGAAATTGAATAATTCAAAAGTGCATTCTGAAAGCCTAATAGGATTGAGACAGTAGGAAAGTATGCTAGGAAAATAATCTTCAAAGACACTGACTGCTCTAATATTACTAGAACAAATGCCATAATGTTCTGCTTCCGAAAACCACACCATTTATATCTCTAGCATATGTTCAGGATGCCTTTTAATTTCTGGTTTTTGTTTCATTAGTTACAAAACATAGGAACACAAGAGTTGGAGCCAGATTTGTATCTTTGGAGTCTTATATCAATAGGAAATATCATAATACAACACCGAACAAAAACAAATAGCTTTGTTGGCTAAAATGTACCTGTGAGAACTACAAGTGAGACATTTCTGCCCTTTTCCCTTCCATTCACTGCACTCCTCATCTTTACTAACTTGGAGGCAAAGATTAGATAATGACCCCGGTGTGAAAAGACAAAGGGCAGGAAGCATTTAAGGACTGAATCCAAAAGATATTTCTCATATCTCCTGGTTCTCTGATTATTACTTCAAACTGGTGAATGAGCTTTGTGATCTGCCTTCGACCTCCAAGAGCCAACCAAATAACGCAAAAGAACAAGAAAATAGCTTATATACTAAGTGAATTCATTTATTTCTTGCCTTAGGCTAAACGTTCTAAAGAAGTACTCTGTTTCTCTCCTCTAATTTGGTAGGGGTATGATGTTTTACATTAGAGACTTTTTTTTGTAATGGTGTCTAATTCCAGGTAATTTTTACCCACCATCTCACTACCCATCTCCCACTCCATGTAAAATAAAGAAACATTGAGTGAGTAGTGACACGGTATAATCGTTACAAATATCGACTATACAAATGTCTTTTGTATTGAGATGAAATTCACATTACAATTAACTATTTTAAAGTGTATAATTCAGTGGCATTTAGTCCATTCACGATGTTGTGCAACCACCACCTCTCTCTGGTTTTAAAACTTTGCATAGCCCCAGACCACCCTGTACACTTTAATTACTAACCATTTCCTTTTTCTTCCATTCCCTGGCAACCAATAATCTTTCTATCTCTATAGACTTACTTATTCAGGATATTTCATATAAAAGGAATCATGTAATCTTTTATGTCTGACTTCTTTCACTTAGCACAATGTGTTCAAAGTCATAGAAGTTTTGTGGCATGTATTAGCACATTTCTTTTTTATGGCTCAATAATATTCATATATATATGTTCATCTTCCAATGAACATGTGTGTGTTTCCACCTTTTGGCTGTTATGAATAATGAAACTCTTGTACAAGTTTGTGTGGACATATGTTTTCATTTATCTAGTTGCAGAATGGCTGGGTCTCATGGTAGTTCTATGTTTAACTTTTTGAGGAATAGACCAATAGTTTTCCACAGTGGCTATATGAGTTAACATTCTTACTAGTAATGTAGGAGAATTCCTTTTTCTCTACATCATTGTTAACACTTGTTATTTTCTGGCCTTTTTGATTATAGTCATTCTAAAGGGGATGGAGTTATATCTCATATGGCTTTGATTTACATTTCCTTAACGCTCAACGAGGTTGAATATCTTTTAATATGCTTATTAGCCATGTGTAGATCATCTCTGGAGATAAATTTATTCAACATTATTGCCCATTTTTAATTGGGTTGTTTATTTTTGTTGTAAGAGTTCCTTATATAATCTAGATATTAAAACTTTAGCATATAGTATTTGCAAAGATTTTTTCCATTTGTAAGTTAAATATTCATTTTCTTGATAATGTCGCTAGATGCACTAAGGATTTTAATATTTGAGAAATCCAGTTTATCTGTTTTTATTTTGGTGTTTGTACTTCTGGTGTCAAATATAAGAATCCATTGCAAAATCTGAGGTTATAAAGATTTACCCTTATGTTTCCTTCTAATAATGTAGTTTTAGCTCTTCTATTTGAGTTGTTGATTCATATTCAGTTATTTTTATTATGGAGTGAGGTACAGATCCAGAATCATTTCTTCAGAATATGGGTATCCAGTTGTCCCAGCGACAGTACTTGAAGAGACTATTCTTTTCCATTCAGTGCTCTTGACATCCTTGCTGAAAATCAATTAGCCATAGGTGTTTGGATTTATTTCTATACTTCCAAATATATTCCATTCGCCTAAATATCACATTGTTTTGATACTATAGCATTATAGTAAGCTTTTAAACTTAATATGAGTCCTTTAATTTTGTTCTTCATTTGCCATATTGTTTTAGCTATTAAGGGCCCTTTGCAATTCCAATATGAATTTAGGGATTGGCTTTTCTGTATCTGGAAGAAAAAGGACGTTGAAATTTTGATAGAAATTACATTGAATCTGTAGAATGGTTTGAGATTTCGTCATCTTAACAAAATTAGGCCTTCTGATCCATGGGGAATATTTCCATTTAACTACATCTTCTTTAATTTTGTTCAGCAATATTTTATTCCCACATTTGGTTAAATTTATTTATAGATATTTTATCCTTTCTAATGCTATTATAAATGAAACTTGAGTAAATCTTAACTTACTTTAATTCTTCTTTGTTATTGTGTAGAAAAACAACTGATTTTTGTGTGTTCTTATACTCTACAACTTTGATGAATTTGTTTATTAGTGCTAGTATTTTGTGGACTTTTCTGGAATTTCTTTATATAAAATCTTGTTATCTGAAAATAGACATAGTTGTCCTTCTTCCCTTACAAATTGAATGCCTTTTATTTCTTTTTCTTGTCTAATCGTTCTGGATAGAACTTCCAGTATAGTATTGAATATCAGTGACAAAAGTGGAAATCCTTTTCTTGTTCTTGATCTTAGAGTAAAAGTTTTTAATCTTTCATCAAGTATGATGTTAGCTGTAGGTTTTTCAAAATGCCCTTTACCATGTTAAGGAAGTTCTCTTCCATTCCTAGTTTGCTGACTGTTTTAATCATAAAGAGTATTAAATTTTGTCATTGCTTATCTGCATCTATAAGGATGGTTTTCTTTTTCTTTATTGTATTAATGTGTATCACATTGATTTTCCTTATGTTGAACCATCCTTACATTCCTGGGATAAAAACCACTTGGTCATGGTAGTGTGGAGTGGCATCCAGTTTGCAAATATTTTGTTGAGGATTTTAATGTCTATATTATTAAAACGTATTGGTCTATAGTTTTCTTGCAGTATCTTTTTCTGGCTTTGCTTTCAGGATACTGGTGGTGTCCTAAAAGAGGTATTATTTTTTCTCTTCTATCTTTTGGGAGGAGTTTGAATACAAATGATGCTAATTCTTCTTTAAACGTTATAAAATTCACCAGTGAAGACATCCTGTATAGGGCTTTTCTTTGCTAAAAGTTTTTTGATTACCGATTTAGCCTCTTGTTACAGATCTTTGGACATTTTTTTTTCTTGAATATTTTATTTTTTCTTGACTCAGTTTCAATAAGTGTTTTTATTTGTTCATTTCATCTAGTTTATTTAATTTGTTGGCATACAATTCTTTTTAGTATTATAAGCATTTTAATTTTTGTGAGATCAATAGTAATACCTCCACTTTCATTTCTGATTTTAGATATTTGCCTCTTGCCTATTTTTCTTAGTCTATCTAAAATTCTGTCAATTTTGTTAATATTTTAAAGAACTGAATTTTGGTTTTGATAGATTTCTCTATTTTTCTTTCCTCTACTTCATTTATCTCTGTTCTAATACTTATTATTTTCTTCCATCTGCTAACTGTGGGATTAGCTTTTTCTTTGTCTTGTTCCTTTATATGTAATGTTAGATACATGATCTGGGATATTTTATTTTTTAACATAGGCATTTACTAATATATATTTCTCTCTGAATACTGCTTTTGCTGAATCTCATAAGTTTTAGTATATTCTCTTTTCATTTTGATTAAATTCAAAGTATTTTCTAATTTCCCTTGTGATTTATTTCTTTCCCCATTGGTTATTTAAAAGTACATTGCTTGGGCGCCTGGGTGGCTCAGTTGCTTAAGCATCCAACTTCCGCTCAAGTTATGATCTTGCAGTTCATGAGTTCGAGCCCCACATCAGGCTCTGTGCTGAGAACTCAGAGTCTGGACCCTGCTTTGGATTCTGTGTCTCCCACTCTCTCTGCCTCTCCTCACTCATGCTCTCTCAAAAATAAATAAATATTTTAAAACATTTTAAGTGCATTGTTTAATTTCCATAATTTATGAGTTTTTAAGTTCTTCTTTTGTTAATTTCTAGTGTCATTCCATCATAAGCAAAGAATATATTTTATATGATTCCAATCTTGCTAAATTTATAGCGGTTCTTTTGTGGCCTAAATATGGTCTATCCTGGAGAATGTCCCATGTGCACTTAAGAGCAGGTTTTCTGCTGTTGTTACATGAAGTATTATTTATATGTCTGTTAGGCTCAATTGTTTTATAGTATTGTTCTAATATTCTACTTCCTTATTGACCATCTGTCTAGATGTTCTATTTATTATTTCTAATACAGTAACAAAGACTCCACCTGTTGAGTTATAATTGATGTATTATTATAAGTCAATTGTGGACATATTATTATATGTCAATTGTGTAAGTTTAAGGTGTATTCAACCATTATTTTAGAACTTTCTACTTTTCCCTTCAATTCTACCAATGTTTGCTTTATACATTTTGGTGCTTTGTTGTTTGCTTTTATATGTTTATAATTGTTGTATCTTCTTTATAAACTGACCTATTATTGATGTATAATATCTTTCTTTGAATCTTGTAATAATTTTTTACTTAAAATAGATTTCCTCAGATATTAGTATAGCTACCTCAGCAACCTTTTGTTTACTATTTGCATGGACTCTCTTTTTATATCCAGACACTTTCAACCTATTTGGGGTTTTGGGTCTAAAGTGAATCCCTTGGAAGAAGTCTATAGTTGGGTTATTTTTTTTTAATCCACTTTGTCAATCTGTCTTTAATTGGAGAGTTAATTCATTTACATTTAAAGTGTTTACTGATAATGTGAAATTACTTCTGGTGTTTTGCTGTTTGTTTTCTATATGTTTCTGAATTCCTCCAATCCTTTCTACTTTTGTTTTTTATTGTTTCTAGTATAATATTTTGATTTCCTTCTCTGTAATTTTTAGTTATATTTTCAGTGGTTACCATGAAAATTAAGTTAATATGCTAAATTTATTCTAATCTAATTTGAATCAATTTTAATTTAGCTTCAATAGCCTGCATTAACACCACCCTCCCCATTTCTTTATATTCATTATTACAAATTATATCTTTATGTATTATGTCTTAGTCTTTTAAGGAGATATATCAAAATACCATATTATTAACAGAAAATTATTACTCATGGTTCTTGAAGATGGAAGTTCCAGATCAGGGTGACAAAATGTTTGGATTCTGATAAAGGTCCTTCTGATTCAGACTGCTGACTTCTTACTATATCCTCACATGGTGGAAGAAACTAGGGAGCTGTATGGGATCTTTTTAAAAAAAATTTTTTTTTAATTTACATCCAAATTAGTTAGCATATAGTGCAACAATGATTTTAGGGGTAGATTCCTTGATGCCCCTTACCCATTTAACCCATCCCCCTCCCACAATCCTTCCAGTAACCTTCTGTTTGTTTTCCATATTTAAGAGTCTCTTATGTTTTGTCCCCCTCCCTATTTTTATATTATTTTTGCTTCCCTTCCCTTATATTCATCTGTTTTATCTCTTAATATCCTCATATGAGTGAAGTCATATGATATTTGTCTTTATCTGACTGACTAATTTCACTTAGCATAATACCTTCCAGTTCCATCCATATAGTTGCAAATGGCAAGATTTCATTCTTTTTGATTGCCAAGTCTTTTTTATAAGAACACTAATCCCATTCCTAAGAGCTCCACCCTCAGGATTTAAGCACCTTCCAAAGACTCAACTTCTTAATGTGCCTGTGTGGTTACCTTTACTAGAGACCTATATATTTTTGAATGGCTTCAAGTTACTATCTAGTGTCTTGAAGGACTCTCTTTATCATTTATTGTAGGGTTAATCTACTATAGTTGAACCCCCTTAGCTTTTCTTCATCTGGGGATGCCTTAACTTCTTCATTTCTAAAGGACAGCTTTGCTGGATACAGAATTCATTTTGGTTGACAAGTGTTTGTTTTGGCATTTTAAATGTATTATCCTACTGCCTTCCGGTCAACCTGGTTTCCAATGAGAAATCAGCTGCTAATTTTACTGAACATTTCTTGTACATTATACATTGTTTTTCTTTTAGGGCTTTCAAGATTTTCTCTTTGTCTGTTGTTTTCCACAGTTTGATTATAAGACATCTCAGTTTGGATCTCTTTGAATTTAACTTGCTTTAATTTGTTGAATTTCTTGAATGTGTATGTTTATTTATTTCATTAAATTTGGAAAGTTTCTGGCCATTATTTCTTCAAATAATATTTCTGCTTCTTTCTCATTCTTGTTTCCTTCAGGAATTCCCATAATGCACATGTTGGCATACGTGGTGGCCTCTGATAGATTCCTTAGAATTTGTTCATTTAAAATTTCTTTTTCCTGCTCCCCAGAATGGGTAATATCAATTGTTCTATCTTCAATTAAACTGATTCTCCCCAGAATGGGTAATATCAATTGTTCTATCTTCAATTAAACTGATTCTTCTGTTTGTTCAAATCTGCTGTTGACCCTTCTAGTAAAGTTTCTATTAGGTTATTTTACTTTTCAATTCCAGAATTTCTATACCATTATTTTTTCTAAATTTTATATATTGATATTCATTACCTGTATATGCATCATTCTCCTGGTTGCCTTTAGTTTTTTGTACTTATTTTTATTCAAACCTTTGAACATATTTAAAATAGTCAGTTTAAAGTGTTTTCTAGTGGGGCGCCTGGGTGGCTCAGTTGGTTAAGTATCTGGCCTTGATTTTGGCTAAGGTCATGATCTCACAGTTTTGTGAGTTTGAGCCCTGCATTGAGCTCTCTGCCCTTCCCCTGCTCACACTCTCTCTGTGTCTTCCAAAATAAACAACTAAACTTAAAAAAAAATCTTTAAAAAAATCTTGTCTAGTAAAATTCTAAAATCTACTTGTTTCCCCCCTGCCCCCCAAGAATTGTTTCTATTTCCTTCTTTTGGTGTTTTTCTTTTTTCTTGTCTTTCTTTTTTTCATGAATGAGTCATATTGTCCTGTTCATATGCACGCTTTACGTATTTTGTTGTTGATAACTGGATATTTTGAATATTGGTATGTGGTAACTCTATGAAGCAAATCCCCCCACCCCAATGGATTGTTGTTTCTTGTTGAGAGTTGCAGTCATCCATTTGTTTAGTAACTTTTCCAAACTATATTTACAAAGACTATATTCTTGTCACTTGTGGTTCCTGAAATCTCTGTTCCATTCATTATCTCTGTAGTCAGCCAGTGATTGCTTGAATCCAACAAGAAAATGGGTGGGGGTGGGGGTGGAAATTCTGTCTCTTTCAAGTCCTTTCACAGATGTCCCTCAGGAAGCCACTTTTGTTTGTTGGTGTTGAGACAAGGGCCAACATTTGTGCTGGTCTCTGTGACCTGCCAGGCAAACTGAAACATACAAACTTGAATTTTGAGGGATAAGATCTTTATTTTTTTATTTTGGCACCAGTAAGGTGCACTGAGAACACAGGCTTCCATCCCTATAGCTGCCTTCTACAAAGACAGGTCGTGGGGTATAGGAGCTGCTACAAGAAATACCAAAAACTATTGAGCCTCTTCATCAAGCCACAGGTATTTGACTAGACTCCAGAGTTATGAAATAGTTGATTCTAATTGTTCTTTACAACATAACTTAGTTTTGGTGGAGGGACCAATTCTTTGAGCTTTCTACTCTGCAATCTTCCTTGACACTACTAAACACTCCTTTGAATCCAGGATTAAGATTTTTTTTTTCTTGAACCAAAGTTGACTTTCAAAAAACTCTTGCTTAACTTAAACTTATACATTCTTTTCTCTTTCATAAGAAATTATATTGCTGAGAATTAAGTGATAATATCCAATCTAAAGTCATTATATCATTATCTACAAAAACCCACCTTTGTAATTATGTACATGTTTAAAGTAATTCTAAATATACACACTTTCACATCGAGATTGGATCTTCTCTCAGTCACTTCTCTTTTCAATGTTATTTCTTTGGAGTAGAAGATAATTTTACCACATAATACGGTATTCGCTGGTAAAACAAAAGCAAAGTATTTCCATGACTTTCCTCTATTTTAGTGGGATAATTCTTGCCAAAATTCTGCATGTAAAAGGTGCTTACATAGCAGATAAAACCATGGGGGATAAAACACTAAGAAGCCATCCTAACTACTATATGAAGGATTTAAGTTCAAGAGGAAGATTGGTTCCTTGACAGTAAGAGTTATGACATATTAGATAACATTTTATGATGGCTTAAGTGATCCTCTGGAGAAAGGCCATGATTAAATACCTTTGGAATCCCCACGCAGAATTTTTAAAAATGTTTTTTTCTATGAGAACTCTTCTGGTTTTAAAACTCTAATACATATGCAATCAGTTTTAGAAATCTGGGCTCTGCGGATTACTTTTGCAGAGACCAGATGCAAAAGGCATCTGTGCCCAGCTGTTCTATGAGACACGTCTGCTTGTAAGGTGAACCAAAATCTGTAAATGAAAATAGGGATATTCTGAAAGTAAATACTTTAATGGTAGAAAAACCATCAAGATTTCGCTTATGTTCAAAAGATAATTCTTATCTTGTACTTTAAAAAGTTTCGCACATATTAAAGGAAAAAAAGACCAAGAGAAAATGCTGGTAAATATGCTCCTCTAATTTTATATCTAAAACATGTCAAGATAAAGAAATTACTTACTATTTAGGTAAAAATAAGTCTTGAGACAGCTGAATCTAGGATACTCGACATATTTTGTTGTTACCCAGTCTTTTAAAAATTTATTTATTTTTTTAAATTTTTTAATGTTTATTTATTTTGAGAAGGACAGAGAGATAGCACAAATGGGAGGAGCAGAAAGAGAGGGAGACACAGAATCCCAAGCAGAATCTGTCAGAACAGAGCCTGATGTCAGGCTTGAACCCACAATCTACAAGATATGACCTGAGCCAAAGTGGGATGCTTAACCAACTGAGCCACCCAGGCACCCCAATAATTTTATTTTCTAATCAAAGTAAAGTCAATAACTTTTTTTTTTGGAAAATGCAAATAATATCTGAAAATAGTAAATAGCACTATAATTCAATCATCTAATTATAATTTATGCTTAGAAGGTCTTTGTTTTCCTAGCCCTATTTTCTTCCAAAATTAAAATCATACCAACAATAGAATTTTATATCCTTTTTTAAAGCCATACTTAGCATTTTCCTTTCTATGTAAACATGTGTATGAATATACCTAAATGTAACATAATTGTTATCTGACTGCATGCCATCATATGAAGATATTATAATCTACTTAAATATTTCCTAATTTTAGATATACCAGGATTACTTAAAAAAACTTTTTTTTTTTACATTTATTTATTTTTGAGAGACAGAGAGAGACCGAGCACAAGTGGGGGAGGGGCAGAGGGAGAAGGAGACACAGAAGGAGAAGCAGGCTCCTGGCTCTGTGCTGACAGCTCAGGGGACTGGAACTCACAAACTGTGAGATCATGACCTGAGCTGAAGTCAGACCCTTAACCGACCAAGCCACCCAGGTGCCCCTACCAGGATTACTTGTGAGAATTGAAATTACAATGTCAAAGGAAATAGATATATATGTTTGTTAAGTAAATAGCAGTATATTTATTTATTTTTGTTTTTATTTAATTTCTAGTTAGTTAACATGCAGTGTAATATTAGTTTCAGGTGTACATATATTCCCAATTTTAAATAACTAATCAGGTACACGTGGGTTTTCAAAAGTTTTTTCCGCATACATTAAGGAGTTTGTGGGTTTTAAAAATATATATAATTTATTGTTGAGATGTGCATATTAATACATCCCATAATAAACTTTGTATGATGATCACTTTTAATTTTATTATTGTATTCTATATCTTTGTATTCTATTTCAGTTCTTTATGCCTATGTTTATAAGTATTCTTTCTTGTGGTCAATTTTTATAAGGTTTTAGATAAAGAGCAGCCATTTGTATTACATAAAATTATATCTTTTTTCCAAATTTTTATGTGCTTTTAATATTTTTTTTTTTAATTTTTTTTTCAACGTTTTTTATTTATTTTTGGGACAGAGAGAGACAGAACATGAACGGGGGAGGGGCTGAGAGAGAGGGAGACACAGAATCGGAAACAGGCTCCAGGCTCCGAGCCATCAGCCCAGAGCCTGACGCGGGGCTCGAACTCATGGACCGCGAGATCGTGACCTGGCTGAAGTCGGACGCTTAACCGACTGCGCCACCCAGGCGCCCCTGTGCTTTTAATATTTTATATAACATTGATTTTATTTGTGACAATTTTTAAAAATTTACTCATCATGGGGCACCTGGGAGGCTCCATGGGTTAAGCGTTGGACTTCAGCTCAGGACATGATCTCACCGTTTGTGGGTTTGAGTCCCCCTGTCGGGCTCTGTGCTGACGCTGACAGCTCGGAGCCTAGAGCCTGCTTTGGATTCTGTGTCTCCTGTCTCTTGGCCCCTCTCCTGCTCATGCTCTGTCTCTCTGTCTCTCAATAAATAAATGTTAAAAAAATTTTTTTTTTTAATTTACTCATCAATTCTCTTGGTCTAAGATTCATCTTTTGGAGGGTGGAGGTAAAAGTCAAGATTTAAAAACCTTTTAATGTTTGTCTATTTGTTTACACATGGAAGTGTATTTTTGTCTCTCCTATGGTTATTTCTTTTTTTAATTTTTTAAAAATTTTTATTTATTTTTGAGAGAGAGAGAGTGTAGTGGGCAAGGAGTAGAGAGAGAGGGAGACACAGAATCTGAAGCAGTTTCCATCCGGGCTCAAAGCTGTCAGCAGAGAGCCCGATGTGGGGCTTGAATTCACGAACTGCAAGATCATGACCTGAGCCAAAGTCGGAAGCTTAACTGACTGAGACACCTAGGTGCCCCTCTCCTATAGTTATCTCCATCTGTTAATTTTCTAAAAGTATTTTTGTTTTCATAAAATTTTTGCCATTATTTTGTAGTTATATTTATGGTTAAAATTATATTACACTATGATTATTTCCTTTGTTATATACATTGTTTGAGCTCTACCAATTTAATTTATTTGATATGAACAGTATTTTAGGTCATTTTGTTAAATTTTAAATTTAAAAATTTAAATAGACTGATTAGTCTATGTATTTGCTTTTGTTTTAAACTTTTTATTTAATTATATTTCACATGTATCTCTTGTAAGACAACTAGTGTTTAGTTTTAAAAGTTATATATGCACATTTGTTTCTTAAAGAAAAATTCAGTGGATTTGTATTATCAAAATCTATCAAGGAGAAGAACTTCTGAAATGGTGGAATAATAATTTCCAAAAATATGCTCCCGTATAAAACAAAAAAAAACACTGGCAAAAAATTGTCAATCTAAACTTTTTCCTAATGCTAAAAATTAATCAAAGGCTTGTAAAAATTTAAGGAATATTTATTCAAGAATAACATCTGTTTCTTTGTAATAATAAACTTTTCACAGTGTAACCTCCCTACTCTTATCACCCTGGTAATCATGGAACTATAAAAACCAGTATTCTAATAGCCTCTGGAGGTCACAGAATGGGTTTGAAGCTCCACAGGTTTCTAATCCCCAGAAAATTGTCACTATTTAACCTCCCTGGAATTTCCCTGGAAAATCCCCATTCACAGGGCAAACAATCAATTGACCTGACCCAGAGAGTACACAGTGAAAAATAAAATTTTAACCCAGATATTTGTTAAATTAATCAGCAACAACTGTATAAAACTGCAGTTGACTGTGACAGTAATACCAGTTGGGGCAAATAAGAATCTGGTAAAAAAAAAAAAAAAAAAAAAGACTTTAAAAATAATATCCTGGAATGAGATTTCATTGGGGGGGGGGGTGCAGTTAGAAATTCTCTAGCATATTCCTGGGATCTCTCAGTTTACCTACATGTTCAGAGTTGCTGAGGAAACACATAAGAAGGCATTCCTTTCTAATTTCTAGCTGATCTTGAGGATCCACAAAAGTATGAACTGATTTGTAAATAGAGTTGTAAACTAACTGCCAGAGCATTGAATGCATGCTCCAACAGACATATAGAGTTCCTAAAATGAAGATAGAAGACTTACTGGCTTAAGGAATTGAAGAAATATGTACCCACTCTTTAGCTGATCACTAAGGTAACTATGCACAGAATTCAGTGGCTGCTATTTGGCAAAGAATACAGACCTTACGTAAGTTAGTTAGTTAGTTAGTTAGTGAAAAACAAACAGCAATAAGAACAATCCCTGGGTAACAAGGAGGGGATCCTGATTTCCAGAGTTGGCACATTATATTATTAAGAATGTACAGTTTTCAACAACAACAAAGTATGAGTCCCAGAAACAGGAGAGTATAAACACACACAGTATATGCATATGCCCAAAAAAGAGGAGCCTATGAAAACAGTCCCTGAGCAACCAAAGATATTATTGCACTTACGACCCAAATATCAATATGTAAATTTGCTATTTTAGTGTTTTCAAATAACTAAAGGAAACCATGTTAAAGAATTCTAGGGAAGTATCAGAATGATGGCTCATCAAATTTTAAAAAATCAATAACTAAGTAGAAAATAATAAAAGAAAAAAAAAGAGAACCAAATAGAAATTCTATAGCTGAAAAGTATGATAAATGAAATGGAAAATTCACTAGAAGTTTTCAACAGTAGAATTTAGCAGGCACAAGAAAGAACCTATGAACCTGAAGGTATATTAATTGCGATTTTTCAGTCTGAGGGATAGGAAGAATCCAATAGGAAGAATGCAAAGATTGAACAGAGCCTCAGAGTCCTGTGGAATACCATGGAGCATACCAATGCATGCATAATAGGAGTGCCATAACTAGAAGAAAAAGAGGCAGATATAATAACTGAACAAGCAAAGTATAGAAACTTCCTAAAACTGATCAAAAATATTAACTTCTATATACAAGAAGGTCAATAAACTCTAAGTAGAATAAACTCAGAGACCACACTGAGAGAGGCAAGTTTGTCACAATGGCATGATAGTTGGCTTAAAGAGATGGAGTTGCTACTAGAAAAAGTAGATTCAGCTATTGGTGCTAGGAGACAGTCAGGGATAGTGAGCAGAATGCTGCAGTAAGCAATATCTGAATATTATGGAAACAAATAACAGACAGTCATCCAAGGAAGAAACTGAATGACTTACCATGAAGTAAGGCATATATCTTGACAATTGCTTAGATCCAAGGAGATAGAGAAACATGCAATATTTAGAAATCTATGAGACAGGCAGATGACATGACAAGGGAGTTCTCTTAAAAGGAAGCGCCCTACCTATTAGTTCTATGGAATGTAGGGTATCTTTCTGTAAGTATGTATGGAGGAGGAATGAAGAGGACAGTAGAGGGGAATTGGATCTCCAGAAAAAGGAGAACATTTATAGTATAATCCCTGAAATAACCAAATTGAAGAAACAAGCAAAAAGAATAATGATACTGTGCTAAGACTCCAAATGAAAATTTTCAAATTGTAATCTTTGGCCCTGATACTAAAGTCTAGGTCTTAAATATTCAGTGGGTTTGAGTCTGTTTGTCAGGGTCAAGTGTTGTCTCTTTCTTCTCAAAGAAGAAAAAATAAAATACTCTGAATTTTGTGTATAAACCAATACTAGATTTTTCTAGGTTGTTTCTAATTCAGTGCTAGTTCCTATATTTTCACAGTAGATCTGAAACCTACTGATAATTTAAAAACATGCCAATTAGTTTTAATAAGTAGTTAAGTCATTCCCTACTTTTTAACACACCTAATAATTGCATGATGTTTTTAAACCTTAAAAAAGTATATTCAAATATACAATTTAAATTCTTCTATATTCTGGTTAAGACACAGAATCTTATAATGTTAATAATAGTAAAAAAATAATAATAATAAATTTAAAGAATTCTGTATTTTATGTATTTGGGTTACTTCACGTTGGGTGCATAAATATTTACAATTGTTACCTCTTCTTGTTGGATTGCTCCTTTTATGATTATATAATTCCCTTCTTTGTCTCTGTTTACAGTCTTCCTTTTAAAAGCTATTTTCATCCAATTTAAGTACTGCTTGCTACTCTGGTTTTCTTTTGGCATCGATTTGAATGATAAATGTTTCTCCATCCCCTGAAGGTGTCCTCCAGTCTGAAATAAATCTTTTGGAGGCTGCATACAGATGGGTTTTGTCTTCTTATCTACTTTGTCTCTCTATGTCTTTTGACTGGAGCATTTTGTCCATTTACATTCATGATAGATATGTATTTATTGCCATTTTGTTACTTGTTTTGTGGTTGTTTCTCTAGATTTTTCTCTGATCCTTTCCTCTCTTGCTCTCTTTCATGGTCTGTTGGCGTTCTTTAGTAATATAATTGGATTCTCTCTCTCTCTTTTTTTTTAACATTTATTTATTTTTAAGACAGAGAGCACAGTGGGAGGGGCAGAAAGAGAGGGAGACAGAATCTGAAGTAGGCTCTGCCCTGTTAGTGCAAAGCCTGATGTGGGGTTCAAATCCATGTACCATGAGATCATGACCTGAACTGAAGTCAGATGCTCAACCGACTGAGCCACCCAGGCACCCCTGGATTCCTTTCTCTTTATTCTTTGCATGTCTATTACTAGTTTTTGATTTGTGGTTCTCATTAGGTTTGTATATAACATCTTCTGCATATAGCAGTCTGTATTAAGCTGATGGTCACTTAAGTTTAAACTCATTCTTTTCTCCTCTTCCCTACCACCTCCCCCCATTTTAGGTATATAGTGTTATAGTTTACATCCTTTTATTTTATGAAAGAAATAATCTTATAATTGTCTATTCTACCCAAAACAATCTCCAGATTTAATTCAATCCCTATCAAAATACCAAAAGAAATTTTCACAGAACTAGAAAAAACAATCTGAAAATTTATATGGAAACACAAAAGATCTCAAATAATCAAAGCAATCTTGAAAAAGAAAAACGAAACTGGAGTTATCACAATTCCAGACTTCAAGTTATACTACAAAGCAGTAGTGATTAGAACAGTATGGTACTGTCATAAAAATAGACACATAGATCAATGGAATAGAATAGAAAACCCAGAAATAAACCCACAATTATATGGTCGAGTAATCCCACAAAAAATGAATGTACCATGGGGAAAAGACAGTCTCTTCAACAGTGTTCAGAAAACTGGTCAGTCACATGCAAAAGAATGAAGCTGTATCACTTTCTTTTACTGTATAGGAAAAAAAAAAAAAACAACCTCAAAATGAATTAAAGACCTAAAGGTGAGACCTGAAACCAAAAAAAAATCATTGAAGAAAACACAGGCAGTAATCTAATATCCACTGTCACAACATTCATCTAGATATGTCTCTCAGGAATGGGGAAAAAAACAAAAATAAACTATTAGGAATACATCAAAATAAAAAGTTTCTACCCAGTGAAGGAAACAATCAACAAAATTAAAAGGCATCCTACAGAATGGGAAAAGATATTTGCAAATGATATATCTGATGAGGGTTAGTATCTAAAATACATAAAAAAACTAGTGCAACTCTACCCAAACAACAAATAATCCAATTTAAAAATGGATAGAAGACATAAAGAGATGTTTCTTCAAAGAAGACATCCAGATGGGCAACATATACATAAAAAGATGCTTAATATCACTTATCATCAGGGAAATGCAAGTCAAAACTACAATGAAATATCACCTCACATGTATCAGAATGTCTAAAATCAAAAACACAAGAAACAACAGGTGTTCACAGGAATGTGGAGAAAAAGGAGCCCTCTTGCACTATTGGTGGGAATAGATATTGGTACAGCCATTGTGGAAAACAGTATGGAAGCTCCTCAAAAAAGTAAAAATAAAACAACCCTATGATTCAGGAATTGCACTATTGGGTATTTACCAAAAAGTTACACAACACTAATTCAAAGCAATAGATGCACTCATATGTTTACTGCAACATTATTTACAATAGCCAAACTTTGGAAGCAGCCCAAGTGTCTATTGATAGATGAATGGAAAAAGAAGGTGTGATATATATGGAATGGAATATTATTCAGCCATAAAAAGAATGAAATCTTGCTATTTGCAATAGCATGGGTGGAGCTAGAAAGTACAATGCTAAGCAAAATAAGTCAGTCAGAGAAAGATAAATACCATATAATTTCAGTCATATGTGGAATTTAAGAAACAAAACAAATAAGCAAAGGAAAAGAGAGGTAGAGAGAGGGAAAGAGAGAGAGAGAGAGAGAGAGAGAGAGAGAGAGAGAGAGAGGGAGAGTGAGAAACCAGAAATAGATTCTTTACTATAGAGAACAAACTGGTGGTTACAAGAGGGGAGGTAGGTGGAAGGGAAGGGGGAAATAAGGGATGGGGATGAAAGAGTACGCTTATTATGATGAAACAAAAAATGAAATGATAAAAATATTAAAGAATTCTCTTCTTTGATTCATTTGTCAATATTTATTGTTTATTATTCATTTCTTATTTTTTGGTAAATTTGAAAAAAGAAAAAAAGTAGAGTGATGGCTAATTAACCCTAATCCTGATAACTGGGAATTTTGAAAAATGTATATATATATATATATATATATATATATATATATATATGTGTGTGTGTATGTGTGTATATATACATCTATGTATATATACATGTATATAAATATTTTTTTTCTGGAAAAAACCATTAAGTATAGCAGTATCTAAATAAAAGAGCATAATCAATCTTTTGGGGGGGGTGATTAAGTCATTTAGAAAAGTCCAGTTTTCTGACCTTCAGTTTTCTTATCTGTGAAAGAGGAATTTGGACCAACTTTAATAATTTTCAACTTGGGAGCGGTCTGTTCCATAGGAACATCTGGACATAAGGAGGTCATATTTTTGTTTCATTGTTTGTTGTAGTTTTCTCCATGACTGGTGAGATATTTTGGGCATTTCATAAGACCACCAGGAGTGCTAAACTTTGTTATGTTAAAGGTGGCTCTGCCCATCAAATAATTTCACATTGTCTGTCGATTTCTTGTAGCTTTATAAAGCCTTAGTTTCCTAACCCATAAAAAAGGGAATATAATAATGACCTAGACAAAATGCCAAGAACGCTGTATTAAAAAACACTGAACTGAGTGTCTTTGAAGTCCTTTTCAATTTCATTGTTCATGGATCTGTGAATACAATACTTTATAGTTATTTAATCTTTAAAAGTATGGTTGTTCCATTTTTAACCCATATTCCCAATATCCTCTGCTCAGCAAAGCTTGTATCAGAGTAAATGATCTATGATTTAGAGCTTTTCTGTATGTTTTCCAATGTTTTGCTCTCAGTGACTAATATTTAAGAAATTTTTGAGTTACTGAATGAAAATTGACTAATGATTTACTTTTTTAGCATATATTTCTAGTAGAATAAAATGGTATTTCACTTAAAAATTCAGACTTTCCCTCAGTCCTATGACCTTTCTCAAAACTAGTTATATTATACTATTTTGTAAAAACTTCATGTTAGCTCAAATTTGCTTTTGATTTTGCTAGTTTGCTATTTTCTCTTTTCATTTTTGTCATTTCTGAGATCAATAAAAATACTACTTCAAAATATCAAGCTTTGTGTTAGTAAACACTGAATTTAAAGGTGTAAGTGATTTAGGGCTTGAATATATATCTCAGTAGCTTATAATTTCATCAAAAAATCCCTTGAGTTAAAATTTTCTTCTTTTCTTCTAAGCCTAAAGGTAAATATTTTGAGAAGTTTGGCCAAAATCAATTTAGAAGGTTTTCTTTTTATTGTACTTACATGAGAATGAAAAAAAAGTTAATTTTCTCACTCTGACAAAAATCCCTCTAGCATCTGTTTGCACTCACATTACTCAAGAGAAGTTAGTTATAAACCTGAAACTTGATAGGACTGGAGCTTTTAGTGTGGAAGAAAAAAAAATCAAAACAAATTTGTAAAATTTTTTCAAGTTTTTTGGAAGTTATAATGGTTTATACTTATAAGTTTGTGAAATGTATTACAGATTTTTGTTCAACTTCTCTAGTGAATAGCATTGCAGATTAGTGGGCTGAATATAGAATTAACGTTAGAAATTCTCAAATCTAACTTTGATCTTTGCTGTCAACTTCCTTTAGCTTTGCTTTCTCAATCTCTGTTCCTTAAAAAAAGGGGAGAAAATAATAGTTGTTAGTTTGGTACCCTGAGCTGTTGTGAAATGTGAGTAGCTATTTGATCAATAATATTCTGAGGATATATATATATATATATATATATATATATATATATATATATGAGTTTACTGAGTCTCATTTAGAAGTTATATTTAAAACACATTAAGATAATGAACTAGAATCCATAGAAGGGGATTACTTTCAATTCAGCTACCCTTTACATGCAGTCTGCATGGTCCCCTGGGAATAAAATCTTCATCTTATTATTCCATAAAATTGATCACAGTGATTTCTTTTTTTAATTTTTTAATATTTACTTAATTTTGAGAGAGAGACAGAGCAGGAGTGGGAGAGGGGCAGAGAGAGAAAGAGACACAGAATCCGAAATAGGCTCCAGTTCTGAGCTGTCAGCACAAAGCCTGATGCGGGGCTTGAACCTACGAACAGCAAGATCATGACCTGAGCCCAGGTTGGCCACTTAAACAATTGAGCCACGCATGTGTCCCAATTACAGTGTTTTCTGACTCTGATCCAATTCCAATCCCTTTTGACATAATTTACTTGGCTCCTACTAGTAAGGGCCAATATAAGGAAGGAGTTTTTGCCACTGAAATTTTTAATCTTTTCTCGATAGCAAAAACCGAAGTCAAAACCCTTTCAAGGGGCGCCTGGGTGGCTCAGTCCGTTAAGCCGCCGACTTCGGCTCAGGTCATGATCTCGCGGTCCGTGAGTTCAAGCCCGGCGTCGGGCTCTGTGCTGACAGCTCAGAGCCTGGAGCCTGTTTCAGATTCTGTGTCTCCCTCTCTCTGACCCTCCCCCGTTCATGCTCTGTCTCTGTCTCAAAAATAAATAAACGTTAAAAAAAATTAAAAAAAAAAAAAACCCTTTCAATAATTCCTGCCTAGTGACCTAATGCTAGAATTTAGACTTCTGAGTTTTCAGTTTCACTGTTAGTATATTTAATTTGGTAACTATAGTATCATAAACACAGAGTTGTGAATAAAGTTTTCTCCACCATCTAATTTATTCAGTAGAATTGATAATCTTGAGAGTAGTCCTTCTGTTTTGGCTCCCAATACACATTAAGGTTTTAGATCAAATGAGGACACATTGACATCAGTGACATACCATCTCTACTCCTTCTGCGATAACAGCAAAATTCACCACATTGAGTTCTTAATATAGCCGCCTGAATTGCATCTAATCTACTTTCAACGTTATTCTCACTGACCCATATGTTTGGCAACCAAAACCAATTACAAGCCTTATTAAAGCTTGATACAATAGAAATGTTATTTTACTGGCACCTTATTTTGTGCCCATGCTACTTTAGATTTACATTTGTTCACTATGGGCCATATGATGCCTTATCATGGGGAAAAATGAAACCGAAAATTCAGTGGAATCTACTTGAGAAAAACAAGAGTGCAATTTGCCACACAGCATGCCCTCCGATATGCACAAACAAGAACTTGTCATAACCATCTGTAGCTCTGTTTACACGAAGATACACGCAGGCCAAAAACCAGAGGAAGTCTGTCTGCATTAATAAATGTGTGG
Source organism: Neofelis nebulosa (assembly GCF_028018385.1). NCBI lineage: Eukaryota > Metazoa > Chordata > Mammalia > Carnivora > Felidae > Neofelis > Neofelis nebulosa. The sequence goes on along the minus strand of NC_080789.1, from coordinate 44,608,945 downwards.
AAGAAGAGCTTGCAAGAAATACATCTTTAACAGATATAGGAAAGTCTGTTTTCAAGTGCAAGGGAACTTGGAATCAACAAAAGTTTACCACCAGCCCAAGTTTGTTTTTATTTTTCAAATATATGCCATGATATCAAACAAATGTACTGGTAGCAGAAGTCATTAAAATAATGACACATATTATTGGCACATACATCCATTTCTGACAATTTGATTCGCTGGTGCTTTAATAATGATAATATGATAATGATAACATAGATTGAAATTTACTGTGTGAAAGAAATAGGGTTGCTTCCCTTGCTCTATCATTTTAATCCTCAAAACTACACATGTACTAGTAGTTTCCTCATTTTACACATGGAGGGATTAAGGTGCTTACCCAAGGTTGCGATGTTGGCACACAGAGACAGAACTGCTGTTAGATTCTAGGCAAACAAATATATCTCCCTAAAGTCTGGCAATGAGTTACAAGAGAATGAAGACTCCAGGTTAGGGAACTGTTAAAGGGATAACTGCATCCTGTTAGTCAGATATTTATTGAGTAACAGGCAATGGACATTTGTAGCTAACACCATGTTGATTATGCTTGGGGTATAACATGTTTCTCTTCATAGAAAATAATCTTAAGATGTAGATGCCAAATCTAGTACTGTTTGTACTGAATCACAAAATTCATCGATATTTTACTTAATTTTAAAATAATTAACATTAAACATCTCCATCATGACCTGTAAGAACATAAATGATATATGTGTATTCTCAACCACATTGTCTACTCTTTCTATCCTTTGCTCATTCCTTCATGGTCACGTTGTCTAGGTCCGTTCCTACCTTAGGATGTTTGGAATGCTGTCACCACAGATATTTTTCATGGTTCTTTCAACTCCTTCCAGATGTTGCTCAACTGTTACCTTCTCTATGAGATTTTCTCTGGTTATCCAATCTAAATATGTAGTTTTACTCCTTGTTATGTACTTTCCATGGTTTATTTTATTTGTTAGCATTCATCATGATCTAACAAAATGTATACTTACTTGTATATTCACTTTTTATTATCTGCATCTCTCACTAGAATGTAATCTCCATGAGGGTAGAGAATTCTGTTTGTGGTGCTACTTCAGAAAGTTCCTGACAAACGGATACTCCATAAATTCTTGAATGAGTGAGGAGAATGGATGAATGAATGAGTATATAATATAATCTGTCATTGTAATTATCTAAGATTTCTCATTGTAATTATCTAGGATTCATTCACTCTAGAAAATTATTTCTCAGAATCTCCCTTCTCTTAGATATATTCAGTCTTTCCATATCATATTCTAAAGATGCCATATTCTGAAGCGACCTCCCTCTGAAACTTGTAGCCCCAACACTTAGCAGAACAAGTGTTATTAAAAAATGACCAGGGCCCATTCCAAGGTACATTCCTTTTTGATCAGTTTTTTTTTTAACTTTTCTATGAACAAATTTCACATTTAGTCATTTTGGCAAAGCCACCAAAGCATACATTTATCTTGTTAATATATAGAATTGTACTTTGATCAATTAATCACAGAATTCACAAACTCTACAAATATCTTTAACCCTAAGCTTGTACTTGAATATGTCCTACTGGCTTTATTTCAAAGATTGGCTAAAAATCCTATAGAGTTTTGCATAATTTTACAATAGCAAGACATAATTTATAAGAAATATTTTCTTAGTGCCTGGGATTCATATTTTTGTACATTTCAATTTTGGCTATTATAGACACTCAATGTTTATCATAAATGTTGCAAATGTTCATGTTTGTAATAGGGATTTCTTTTAGTACTTTCATCAAAATTAAATCCAAAGCACTTTTATTACAAACAACATAATAGAGAGCAGGACATTTCATTGATGCTTGATTAATTAACAAATGCAGAGAAACCTCCCAGGATACCCTCTTCCTACAACCCTGTTCAGCAATTTCCTTCATTCTGTTTATATGAAAACGTTCCAAAAATAACTCATGGAGAAGTTAAAATTTCATTAATTTCATAGAAAACATTAATTTTTCCTACTACTGCTTTAAACATAATAAAGCATGAACTAGCAAATTCTCACATTTTAAGGATGCCAACATGATCCCTAAAGTGGAAAAAATTTTTTAAAGGGGATGCCTGGGTGGCTCAGTTGGTTGAGTGATTGGTTGAGCACCCAACTTAGCTCAGGTCATGGTCTCAGGGCGTGTGAGTTTAAGCCCCAACATGCATCTGAATCTGTGCTGACAGCTCAGAGCCTGGAGCCTGCTTCAGATTCTAGATCTCCCTCTTTTTCTGCTCCTCCCCTGCTCACACTCTCTCTCTTTTTCTCTAAAATACATAAACATTAAAAAAAAATTTTAAGTGGTAAAAAACATAACTCATATCAAGGATGATAGTCATTAAGAACTCTTTTAGAAAACCTGGCTGGCTCACTAGGTATAGCATATGACTCTTGATATTGGGGTCATGAATTTGTGATCCACATTCACTTAAAAATTTTAAAGACATAAAGAACTCTTTAAAAATATTTGTGATATGTCTGAGTGGAAGAATATCAAATTTCTTTTGTTTCAGACCTTACCCCTCTTTCCCAGTTGGAAACTCTCTAACAATAAATTAGTTAAAATGATCTTTTAGCAGCTACAGACAAATAACATTAATTAATGTTAGCTATGTAAAGTGTTCATGATTTCCTTTGACCCCTAGAAAAAGGCACTACAATCACCAATGATTTTATATTGGGAGCAATTTTCATGACCTGTACTGCTTTCCTCTGATGTAGATCACTCTAATTATAACTTTTCTTTTAGAACTCTTTAGAAAGGCTTTCCTCATGGATCTCCCTCTTCCAGTATAGCTGCATCCATTTTTCTTTTCTTTTTTTTTAAGTTTTTATTTATTACTAAAGTTTATTTATTTATTTTGAGAGAGAGAAATAGGGCAACAGAGAAAGAGAGAGAGAGAGAGAGAGAGAGAGAGAGAGAGAATCCCTAGCAGCCTCCGCATTGTCAGAGCAGAGCCTGACGCGGGGCTCAGACTCACAAACCATGAAATCACGACCTGACCCGAAATCAAGCATTGGACACTTAACCAGATGAGCCATCCAAGCACCTCTGCATCCAGTTTTCTTATCCACTATTCTCACACACTCCAGAGGAGCTACCAATAGGCTCCTACCAATTTGATCTCAGTTTTGTAGCCCTTAGGGCAGAAAATTCACAGTATCAGATGATTTTAGTATAAAGCAGACCTTGGTTTGAATGTCAG